>NC_091302.1:28167527-28197527 GCF_038502225.1 Cherax quadricarinatus
CGTTGTTAACTCTGGTGCCGGTGTTAACTCTGGTGCCGGTGTTAACTCTGGTGCCGTTGTTAACTCTGGTGCCGGTGTTAACTCTGGTGCCGGTGTTAACTCTGGTGCCAGTGTTAATGTTATTGTTTAATAAAGGTAATTTATCTCCATTGGTTTGGCTTTAAAAATTTTGTGTCTGATCTTGATCATCTTGATTCTTCATTCTCAACAATGAAATAAAATTTGCAACAAGGTGTTCTTATATGACAAGTTTTTACTTACATTATTTTAAAAAATTAAAAAATTAATAAAAGTTTTACTGTACATGCCTCTAGTTACAGTTCTCTTTCTATGGATTTTCCAGTTACAATATATTTTTTTTATTTAAAACTGTTGGTAATGATTTATCTACAAATAAAAATATAAAAATATATTTGATAACACTCTTATTATTACTAGTTATTTTAGATGTAAGGATCCAGTTATACCACCTGAATGTTTACCTAACTAACTTACTCTGTCATGCTACATTCACTAGTGTAACTTCTTAACTAGAATATGTGAATGTAGAGGAATGTCATACAGGGCCATAATGAAATTACCTAAACCAGTATAGTTTGGCAGCTGTGTACTTTTAGATGGCGAGGACTCCTGGGAATATAATCTGGCCTTCGATTAGATTGTGATCTGAATTAGTTGTTTTTTTTTATATTATGTTTCTTACCAGGTCCTCATTATTTGTGAAAATAGGATCTAGTGCTTTTTTCCAGTCTTGTTGGCTCCACTATGCTGGTTTAAGGTGTGTTTATTACAGAAATTCAGTAACTTATGTGTGACTTTTCATCTGAGCTGCCTACAGGGATTGTCTCTGCTATAACATTATTTGCTACATTCTTCCATTTTGTATGTCTTAGATTGAAATCACCAAGCAACAAGATGGTTGCAGATGAGCCTGGAAGGTTTTGAAGACAGTAATCAATTTTCAATAACTGTTCCTTAAACTGTTGAGAAGTTGCATCTGGTGGTTTACATGCAACCACAATGACTAAGTTTGAGTTCTCGATCTTTACTGTTAAAACCTCAATTACTTCATTTGTGGTGTTCAGTATCTCTGTGCAGGCGAACCCCCTCTTGCTGCGTGTTCTTTCTATCGCATCTTAAAAAGGTTGCACCCAGTTTTCCATATATCGTTGTCAAAGTAGTCTTTTGTGTGGGACTTATAAAGGCTGAAAACATCGGATCTGACATCTCCAGGAGTCCACTTATAAAAGGCATTTTGTTGTTGTGTGACTTAAGGCCCTGTATATTAGCAAACATAAATGATGGTGGAGGAGGGTGGCATTGTCGGTGGAGAAGGGTGGCACTGGTGTGGCGGAGGACAGCACTGGGGTGGTAGAGGGTGGAACTGTAGTGGAGTGTGGCGCTGTGGAGGAGAGTGGCACTGTAGTGGAGGGTGGTACTATGGAGGAGGGTGGCACTGGAATGCAGAAGGGTAGCACTGTAGTGGAGGAGATTGACAGTGTGGTGAGGAGGGTGACAATGTTGTGGAGGAGGGTGACACTGAGGTGGGGGGTGTCACTAGGGTGGAGAAGGGTGACTCTGCAATGGAGGAGGGTGGCACTGTAGTGATGGATGGTGGCACTTCGTTGGAGGAGGATGGCACAGGGATGGGGAGGGCAACACTGGGATGGTAGAGGCACTGTAGTGGAGGGTGGCTCTGTGGATGAGGGTGACACTATAGTGGAGGTTGCCATTATGGAATTGGGTTGCACTGGGGTGGAGGAGGAGGGCACTATGGTGGAGGAGGGTGGTGCTGGGGGTGGAGAAGGATGGCACTATGGTGGAAGGTAGCACTGTGGAGTAGGGTGACACCGGGGGTAGAGCAGGGTGGCACTGTGGGTGGAGGAGGGTGGCAATGTGGTGTAAGGGGTGGCACTGTGGTGGAGGAGGGTGGCACTGGGGAAAAGGAGGGTGGCACTGCTGTGGAGGAGGGTGGCAGTGTAAAGAAAGGTGGCACTGGGGCGGAGGAGGTTGGCACTCTAATGGAGATCGGTGGAACTGGGGCGGATGGTGGCACTGTAGTGGAAGAGGGTGGCACTGTGGAGGATGGTGGCATTGAGGAGGAGGGTGGCACTGAGTTAAAGGAGGGTGGCACTGGGGTAGAGGAGGGTGGAACTGTGAAGGAGGATGACATTGGGGCGGAGGGTGGCACTGTGGTGGAGGGTGGAACTGTGGTGGTGGAGGGTGGCACTGTGGTGGTGGAGGGTGGCACTGTGGTGGTGGAGGGTGGAACTGTGGTGGAGGAGGGTGGCACTGTGGTGGTGGAGGGTGGAACTGTGGTGGAGGAGGGTGGCACTATGGTGGTGGAGGGTGGCACTGTGGTGGTGGAGGGTGGCACTGTGGTGGTGGAGGGTGGCACTGGTGGAGGAGGGTGGCACTGTGGTGGAGGAGGGTGGCACTGTGGCGGTGGAGGGTGGCACTGTGGTGGTGGAGGGTGGCACTGTGGTGGTGGAGAGTGGAACTCTGGTGGAGGAGGGTGGCACTGTGGTGGTGGATGGTGGCACTGTGGTGGTGGAGGGTGGCACTGTGGTGGAGGAGGGTGGAACTGTGGTGGAGGAGGGTGGCACTGTGGTGGTGGAGGGTGGCACTGTGGTGGTGGAGGGTAGCACTGTGGTGGTGGAGGGTGGCACTGTGGTGGTGGAGGGTGGCACTGTGGTGGTGGAGGGTGGCACTGTGGTGGTGGAGGGTGGCACTGTGGTGGTGGAGGGTGGCACTGTGGTGGTGGAGGGTGGCACTGTGGTGGTGGAGGGTGGCACTGTGGTGGTGGAGGGTGGCACTGTGGTGGTGGAGGGTGGCACTGTGGTGGAGGAGGGTGGAACTGTGGTGGAGGAGGGTGGCACTGTGGTGGTGGAGGGTGGCACTGTGGTGGTGGAGGGTAGTACTGTGGTGGTGGAGGGTGGCACTGTGGTGGTGGAGGGTGGCACTGTGGTGGTGGAGGGTGGCACTGTGGTGGTGGAGGGTGGCACTGTGGTGGTGGAGGGTGGCACTGTGGTGGTGGAGGGTGGCACTGTGGTGGAGGAGGGTGGCACTGTGGTGGAGGGTGGCTCTGTGGTGGAGGAGGGTGGCACTGTGGTGGTGGAGGGTGGCACTGTGGTGGTGGAGGGTGGCACTGTGGTGGTGGAGGGTGGCACTGTGGTGGTGGAGGGTGGCACTCTGGTGGTGGATGGTGGCACTGTGGTGGTGGAGGGTGGCACTGTGGTGGAGGAGGGTGGCACTGTGGTGGTGGAGGGTGGCACTGTGGTGGTGGAGGGTGGCACTGTGGTGGTGGAGGGTGGCACTGTGGTGGTGGAGGGTGGCACTGTGGTGGTGGAGGGTGGCACTGTGGTGGTGGAGGGTGGCACTGTGGCGGTGGAGGGTGGCACTGTGGTGGTGGAGGGTGGCACTGTGGTGGTGGAGGGTGGCACTGTGGTGGTGGAGGGTGGCACTGTGGTGGAGGGTGGCACTGTGGTGGTGGAGGGTGGCACTGTGGTGGTGGAGGGTGGCACTGTGGTGGTGGAGGGTGGCACTGTGGTGGAGGGTGGCACTGTGGTGGTGGAGGGTGGCACTGTGGTGGTGGAGGGTGGCACTGTGGAGGTGGAGGGTGGCACTGTGGTGGTGGAGGGTGGCACTGTGGTGGAGGAGGGTGGCACTGTGGTGGAGGGTGGCTCTGTGATAGAGGAGGGTGGCACTGTGGTGGTGGAGGGTGGCACTGTGGTGGTGGAGGGTGGCACTGTGGTGGAGGGTGGCACTGTGGTGGTGGAGGGTGGCACTGTGGTGGTGGAGGGTGTCACTGTGGTGGTGGAGGGTGGCACTGTGGTGGAGGGTGGCACTGTGGTGGTGGAGGGTGGCACTGTGGTGGTGGAGGGTGGCACTGTGGTGGTGGAGGGTGGCACTGTGGTGGAGGAGGGTGGCACTGTGGTGGAGGGTGGCTCTGTGGTGGAGGAGGGTGGCACTGTGGTGGTGAAGGGTGGCACTGTGGTGGTGGAGGGTGGCACTGTGGTGATGGAGGGTGGCACTGTGGTGGTGGAGGGTGGCACTCTGGTGGTGGATGGTGGCACTGTGGTGGTGGAGGGTGGCACTGTGGTGGAGGAGGGTGGCACTGTGGTGGTGGAGGGTGGCACTGTGGTGGTGGAGGGTGGCACTGTGGTGGTGGAGGGTGGCACTGTGGTGGTGGAGGGTGGCACTGTGGTGGTGGAGGGTGGCACTGTGGTGGTGGAGGGTGGCACTGTGGTGGAGGAGGGTGGCACTGTGGTGGTGGAGGGTGGCACTGTGGTGGAGGGTGGCACTGTGGTGGTGGAGGGTGGCATTGTGGTGGTGGAGGGTGGCACTGTGGTGGAGGGTGGCACTGTGGTGGTGGAGGGTGGCACTGTGGTGGAGGAGGGTGGCACTGTGGTGGTGGAGGGTGGCACTGTGGTGGTGGAGGGTGGCACTGTGGTGGTGGAGGGTGGCACTGTGGTGGTGGAGGGTGGCACTGTGGTGGTGGAGGGTGGCACTGTGGTGGTGGAGGGTGGCACTGTGGTGGTGGAGGGTGGCACTGTGGTGGTGGAGGGTGGCACTGTGGTGGAGGGTGGCACTGTGGTGGTGGAGGGTGGCACCGTGGTGGTGGAGGGTGGCACTGTGGTGGAGGGTGGCACTGTGGTGGTGGAGGGTGGCACTGTGGTGGTGGAGGGTGGCACTGTGGTGGTGGAGGGTGGCACTGTGGTGGAGGAGGGTAGCACTATGGTGGTGGAGGGTGGCACTGTGGTGGTGGAGGGTGGCACTGTGGTGGTGGAGGGTGGCACTGTGGTGGAGGAGGGTGGCACTGTGGTGGTGGAGGGTGGCACTGTGGTGGTGGAGGGTGGCACTGTGGTGGTGGAGGGTGGCACTGTGGTGGTGGAGGGTGGCACTGTGGTGGTGGAGGGTGGCACTGTGGTGGTGGAGGGTGGCACTGTGGTGGTGGAGGGTGGCACTGTGGTGGTGGAGGGTGGCACTGTGGTGGTGGAGGGTGGCACTGTGGTGGTGGAGGGTGGCACTGTGGTGGTGGAGGGTGGCACTGTGGTGGTGGAGGGTGGCACTGTGGTGGTGGAGGGTGGCACTGTGGTGGTGGAGGGTGGCACTGTGGTGGTGGAGGGTGGCACTGTGGTGGTGGAGGGTGGCACTGTGGTGGTGGAGGGTGGCACTGTGGTGGTGGAGGGTGGCACTGTGTGGTGGTGGCACTGTGGTGGAGGGTGGCAGTGGTAGCACTGTGGTGGTGGAGGGTGGCTCTGTGGTGGTGGAGGGTGGCACTGTGGTGGTGGAGGGTGGCACTGTGGTGGTGGAGGGTAGCACTGTGGTGGTGGAGGGTGGCACTGTGGTGGTGGAGGGTAGCACTGTGGTGGTGGAGGGTAGCACTGTGGTGGTGGAGGGTGGCACTGTGGTGGTGGAGGGTGGCACTGTGGTGGTGGAGGGTGGCACTGTGGTGGTGGAGGGTGGCACTGTGGTGGTGAAGGGTGGCACTGTGGTGGTGGAGGGTGGCACTGTGGTGGTGGAGGGTGGCACTGTGGTGGTGGAGGGTGGCACTGTGGTGGTGGAGGGTGACACTGTGGTGGTGGAGGGTGGCACTGTGGTGGTGGAGGGTAGCACTGTGGTGGTGGAGGGTGGCACTGTGGTGGTGGAGGGTGGCACTGTGGTGGTGGAAGGTGGCACTGTGGTGGTGGAGGGTGGCACTGTGGTGGTGGAGGGTGGCACTGTGGTGGTGGAGGGTGGCACTGTGGTGGTGGAGGGTGGCACTGTGGTGGTGGAGGGTGGCACTGTGGTGGTGGAGGGTGGCACTGTGGTGGTGGAGGGTGGCACTGTGGTGGTGGAGGGTGGCACTGTGGTGGTGGAGGGTGGCACTGTGGTGGAGGAGGGTGGCACTGTGGTGGAGGGTGGCTCTGTGGTGGAGGAGGGTGGCACTGTGGTGGTGGAGGGTGGCACTGTGGTGGTGGAGGGTGGCACTGTGGTGGTGGAGGGTGGCACTGTGGTGGTGGAGGGTGGCACTCTGGTGGTGGATGGTGGCACTGTGGTGGTGGAGGGTGGCACTGTGGTGGAGGAGGGTGGCACTGTGGTGGTGGAGGGTAGCACTGTGGTGGTGGAGGGTGGCACTGTGGTGGTGGAGGGTGGCACTGTGGTGGTGGAGGGTGGCACTGTGGTGGTGGAGGGTAGCACTGTGGTGGTGGAGGGTGGCACTGTGGTGGTGGAGGGTGGCACTGTGGTGGTGGAGGGTGGCACTGTGGTGGTGGAGGGTGGCACTGTGGTGGTGGAGGGTGGCACTGTGGTGGTGGAGGGTGGCACTGTGGTGGTGGAGGGTGGCACTGTGGTGGTGGAGGGTGGCACTGTGGTGGGGGAGGGTAGCACTGTGGTGGTGGAGGGTAGCACTGTGGTGGTGGAGGGTGGCACTGTGGTGGTGGAGGGTGGCACTGTGGTGGTGGAGGGTGGCACTGTGGTGGTGGAGGGTAGCACTGTGGTGGTGGAGGGTAGCACTGTGGTGGTGGAGGGTGGCACTGTGGTGGTGGAGGGTGGCACTGTGGTGGTGGAGGGTGGCACTGTGGTGGTGGAGGGTGGCACTGTGGTGGTGGAGGGTGGCAACTGCCATAATAAAATATTCTCCGCTACTTTACCTGCTCATATCATGAGAATAAAAATACTTTTAAATTAATGAAGTCGACGCTTGGCGAGAGAAGCTTGTCCAAGGTAATTATTGTGGTAGTAACATACCACCAGAACTACCACATCACTATTATTACTACTGCTACCACTATAACTACCACCATCACTACTACCGCTATCACTACCACCACTATTACTACTGCTACCATTGCAACCACCACCACTACTACCTCCATCACTACCACGACTGCTACCACCATCACTACCACCACCACCAGGTCTACTACCACCTCCATCACAACCACCACTACTACTACCACCATCACTACTACCATCACCACTACTACTACTTCACTACCACCACCACCACCACCACTATCACCTCACTACCACCACCACCACTACTTCTACATCACTACCACTACCACCACCACCACTATCACCACCACTACAACCACCTCACTACCATCACCACTACTACCACCATCACAATCACTACTACCACCTCACTACCATCACCACTTCCTCTACAACCACCTCCAACACACCTAACATGACCATCACTACCACCAACATCACTATCACAATCACCAACACTACCACCACAGTCATCACCACTACCATCAGTACCACCACCATTTTCACCATCACCACCATTACCTCAACTACTACCACTGCCACCACCACCTCTACCAGCACCACCACCACTACTACTACTTTCACTACTACCACCACCACCACAAATACCAATACCATCACCCCCATTGCCACTACCACCATCACCACTACCTCTATCACCAACATCACTACCACAACCACCACCACTACAACCATCACCACTACCACCACCACTACCACAACTACCACCACCACTATCACCACTGCTACCACCACCAAAAGTACCACCACCACCACCACCACCACCACACCCACCACCACCACCACCACCACCACCACCACCACCGTCACCACTACTATTATCACCACTATCACCACCACTACTACCACCATCATCCCACCACCGCCACTACCACCAATACCACTACCTTAACCACCATCACTGTCATAACCACCACTACTACCACTACCTCCACAACTCTCACCACTGCCACCACTAACACCACTGCCACCACCACAACCATCACCACAACTACCATCACAACTATCAGCACCATCACCCCCACCACTGCCGCTACTCCTATGTCGCTATATGTCGTGCCGAATAGGTAAAGCTAGTCAATTAGCAAGAACTCATTTAAAACTAAGTCCTTTCTAAAATTTTCTCTTATATGTTCAAAGAAATATTATTTTCAGTTATGTTAACGTAAAAATTAACAATTTTGTGCCAATAGAAAACTTACCTGACCTTATTATAAGAAGCGCAATTTAAATTTGCCTAATCCAGCTAAATATATTTTAGATAAGTTTACAATAATTTAATAATAAACAAACACAATGAAATACATTTTTTCGTTAGGTTCAGAATGATTTTTGCGAAATTATTGCATACACAAATTTTAGCTTGCTTGATTCGGCAAGAAGAGCGTTGCTATTTAAGCCAAAATTGCAAGTTTTACCTATTCGGCTCGACTTATATATTGTACTTGTTATAATAAGGTTAGGTAAGTTTTCTTAGGTTCTTTTCGTATAAAATTAATAATTTTACATTAACATATATATATATATATATATTTTATATATATATATATATATATATATATATATATATATATATATATATATATATATATATATATATATATATATATATATATATATATATATATATATATATATATATCATAGATAAATATAAATGTATTTATTATTACTTAAAATTAATGGTATGTGTTTTTTCTTATGTTCAGATTGATTTTCGCAGTCTTATGGCAAAAAAACATCACTCTGCATATTCAGCAGGAAACACCATTATCAGATAGGTCAGACTCGCTGGAACAAGAGAATATTGAGATTCTACTCGTGAGCTTGAGTTAGTAAACTTTAAGAGTGACGGAAATATTGGGAACATCTGGTTTGGAGAAGAGAGTATTGAGCGCGTCATCAAATGGATGATGTAATCTGATGTGGTGAATCTACAGACTTCTGTCATTGATGTAGGCTGTGGAAATGGTGTTTTTCTATTGTTTATGGCAGCAGAAGGCTTTGTAAACCTTCTGAAAACGCAATCGAGCTTGCTTGAGCTATTGTTCAGAAAAAAAAAGTCAACATCAGATATGAGCAGTAGACTCGCTAAATGAACATGGAGGTGTTGCTGCTATAACTGATTCATTCTCTGTTTTTGTTAGAGTTTAAATTAACCTGAATCTGAGCATTAGCTGGCAGATTCTGTTTGCTCACCGATGTAACCAATGTGGTTAGGTCCTCCAAAGGTTCATTTCTCTCCCTGGGTTGTGCATCAAGCCGAGTATTAACAATAGAAGCGGAAGTTTGTGGTACAAGTGCTGGAACCATTGTTGTATGTAATGGCGGAGACATCTGCAAGGCTGACGATGCTTTAGAGATGGTAGCGGCAAAGAACGTACCACCCAAACCGTCTAGTAATGAAGTACTGTTCACTGGAACAGATTCGTCCACAGTGGTTTTATTGTTCTACCCGAAGTTTAAACCAGGTAGTACAGTATCGTGGAAATCCTAGTTAACATGAGTCCCCGGCCTGGGGTGCGTGGTTAGATAAACTCTTGAAACCTGTCTTCTGTCTCCCTTATATCGTGTACCACTTATTCATTTATCCAGCTCATTCTACTTTTATACCACCGTGAAGTATAAGAAGTACTTTTTAACATGCCTTGTTCTTATCTGTGTTTTTATCTTCTAAGTATACCTCCTCAGCCCTGTGTCTAGCATTTCTAACATTCTCTCCCAGTCTGTTCTGCTCTGCCAAATTTGCTGAGTATTTTTCACAAATTAATCATGCACCTATGGCAATATGGATGGTGTAATAGTTGCAGTTTTTCACATCAAGAGCTGTATTCTAAATCCTAGTTTTGTTACTTCCTTTCTAATTTTCATGAGTATTCACTCATTTGGGTCGAATTCCAGCAGCTACTTGCTTGACGACTCTTGCACACAGCCCAAGTCTTCCTGTAGCCAATTTCTGTTTTCTTCAGTTTTTATTCTTCTTATTTTTAAGTTATCGCTAAACATTAATACATGGAATTTAAGCTCCTTTGACTGGTCATTTACATACATACAAAAAATTTAATTGTCTTTGATATTGATCGTACTGGACCTTATTCTTAACACTTTAACAGCGATATATCCCGCCTTACAATAATTCAGCATGTTTTGTGGGTATTAAATAGAGAAGTGGGTTTAGTCTATACTTACTGCATTTACTCCCTACTAGCCTTGCGGGCTATGTCATACCTATTAACAAAACTATGTATGGAGCCTACCTCAACTACTTCTTCACTGAGACCATTTCACTTCCAGACGACCCTCGAGCATTACATGAAAGTTACCCGAAAACGATTCCGGGGTTCACTGCCCGCGCTGTCCGATCCAGACCACGCCTCGTAGTTAATGGCCTGATCAACAAGACTGTTGTGGCTAGCCATACAGTGTCCAACGTAAGCACCACAGCCCGGCTGATCAGGAACTAACGTGTGAAAACTTATCCAATTCCTTCTTGAACACAGGTAGGGATTTGCTGTTTGTTTTACCTCATGAATGAGAAAAGAGTGTTTAAGAGTCCTGGTACATTTATATTTATTGAATTATCTCTTAACGTATGCTTTTCAATGGAATTATTTTTCAACGTCTGCCGAGCTTCTTACTCTTGTAGAGAGTATTTTAGGTGTACACATTTGGAACATCACTTCAGATGTTTTCAGGTGTAAATTATGCTGCATCTTTCTTGTCTACATTTCAAGAGACTTCAAATATTCATAATTAACGAGCATAAGATTAACTGAATTCACATGGGCAGTGTTGGCACTCTGCACATTCTCCAGTTCAACGATTTCAACTGCTTTAAAAGCTAGTTTTAGTGTAGGGCCCACTTGCTTTCGTCTTGTATTGCTGTTTTGATTTACCATACTCTTTTCCTGTAGGTTAGATACAGTCAAGCCTAAAATATTTTATGTTACGAGTATAAGTTCTTCCTCTGTGTGTGTGTGTGTGTGTGTGTGTGTGTGTGTGTGTGTGTGTGTGTGTGTGTGTGTGTGTGTGTGTGTGTGTGTGTGTGTGTGTGTGTGTGTGTGTGTGTGTGTGTGTGTTTGTTTATTTGTGCATGGACGAGAGATTGAGAGACAAGGTTCCAGGTGTCTCTCTTTAATCTCCTAAATGTTTGCTCCCAACACAAAAAGATATACACGAAGACATTTGCAATTCAACTTATGTACTAAACTTCAGCGTCACGTGACGCAGACAAAAACTGAGGAGTGTTGAGGAGAGATATGAGATAGAGAGGCGGAGGCGCACTCATCTCTCACTATCTGGCTAGCGAGAGAGCTTGGTAGATGATGGTGATATTATTTGTTTCCGTTGTGGGAGGAGAGAGTGAGATGGATGGGAGAGAGATGGTAAGAAGATAGGAGGAGGAGGATGGTGGGTAAGCAAAGGAGGGAAAGAAAATGAAAGGAGAGGGAATGGGGAAAGGAAAGAGTGTTATGGTTACCTGGAGGTTACATGGAGTGGCTATCGGAGGTCACATCCATGATGCCTAGTCCCATACCAGACCTCCTGGTTGCTGACCTAATCAATCAAGCTGTTAGTACTCGCTGTCTGCAGTTCATCATACGTATTATATCCTGGCTGTTTTGAGAAATCTGTCGACAGCAATGGATTTGGTAGCAATCTCCCTTATGGTACAAACCTTGGTAATAAATACCGACAAGTTGATTTAGAAAAATACGTCAGAAAACACTAGGATATATTTATCAGAAAACGGTGTCTAGAAGCCTCACTAATCGCCGTCACCGACACAATACAACGCAACACTGGAAACCACAAAATTTCTAGAACATTAGCATACATGATACTCAAGCAGGCTAAGCATCACCAACCCAACAACACAGGAGTCACATGATCTCATCTCGTCTACCCGTCCTCATCCCAACATGGCATTCTTCAGGTCACCATGTGTCACTCACACTTCACTCTCCGCCTATATATAATGTCTTTCTACTTCTGATCAAGGTTCCAGAACCGAAACGTTTTGTGATAAATATGCTCTAGTATTTGCTTACGTGTTTTTCTAAACTAATACCCCTTATGGAGGTATCCTGCACCGTCTGCCAAGGTTCTTGTGTTCATAAATTGAAATTTCGGGGTGAATTTTTGAGACCAATACCTCCATTGTCTTCCAGGTGTAGATTATGATGCACCTTTCTTGTCTACGATAAAGGAAGTACAGTTCTAGGTCAACAATTTCGCCTGCCTTGAAGGGAGCCGTCGCATATACCAATATTCCTGTCTAGAGAACGAGTGCCCTGAAGAGTGTCATCATTGGCTTGGCATCTCCTGTTCACAAAGGTCTATTTTTCTAACCAGTCATTTTTCTTGCAGTTGAGATAATAACAGTGTTGTGTTCTTGAATATGAGATCTTCTAACATTACCATTTCCAGGTCTTCACATTTGACTTACATTCTACTGAGTGGTTGGAATGTGTCTTGTACTCTGATCTTGCTTTATTTCCTCAAGCTTTCTGTAATGTAGTAACTGAAATTTACTCTTATTGAACATCATATTGTCAGAGGCACATTGGAATACAATTCTTGGTTTATATCAACTTGGAGGCTGGCTGTGTCTATCATGTAGTTGTCATGTATGTATACCAGCCGTGTATGCCCATGAATAACGCTGTGTATATCTATTCAATAACCGTTACATTCTCATGGCTTTGGGGTCAAGTCTCTGTCTGCTAGTTTTCCCAGTGAACTACAGTGCAGACCAGTTAGTGATCTTTCACTTATCACTCAACGAACGAACCCAATTAGACACAACATGACAAAAATGGTGACACCAGTGTTGAAATTCTTACGAATTTCCGCGACTTTTTTAGTGATAAGTGAGAGGAGATCACTAACGGCTCTACTCTGTAGTTTACTGAGGTCTTCTAAAATGCGGCGGCCCTCGTGTTCGCCCTCACACGAGTGCATATACATAGTGGTATAAACGGTCATACATGGCTGCTATACATACATGACAGCTACCTGACATGTCTTCTATGGGTGCTACTCATACAAAATCAGCAGACGATGATACAATGCTATGATTTATGTCCTGGTCTATGTCAGGTAGCGCACTCAGCTCACACATTAAGTATCCGTGGTTCGATCCCCAGTGCGAGTGGAAACATTGGGCGTGTTTCCCTTAAAACACTTGCTGTCCGTGTTCACATAGCAGTAAGTAGGTACCTGAGTGTTAGCCGACTGGTGTGCTTCGCATCCTGAGGACAACATTAACCTAAGTTGTCCCAAACGCTCTGCATCGTCAGTGGCTTTCTGCACAGTATGTCACTGATGTCAGCTACGTCTGCAAAAGTTGTATCATGCACGTGTAGAAATAAAGATTATTAATATATTATTTTAAAAGAGATAGTACCGTTCCATGGGGGACCAGAACTTTTTACTGTTGCTTGACCTTATTTCACTGTTTATTTTAACTGTCTGGGTTCTATTTAGAAAGTTAAAAATCCATTTGCCTGCCTTCCCTGGTATTCCTTTTTCCAAGTAATTTGTGGGCAACTACGCCACTGTCGCGCTTGTCAAAGGCGACCAAAGTCAGTATATTCAACATTTGCATGTTTGTTTGTCTTCAAGTGCATCCAAGACCATATCATAATGGTCAGCAAATGCAAAAAGGCGGGAACGACCTGGTCTGAACACATCTTGACCTGGGTTGTGCAATTGCTCAGATTCCAGTGATTGGTAATCTTTCTTCTTAAAACTCTTTTAAATATCTTGATAATGTGGAATGTTCGGGCAATTGGTCTATAGTTTTCTGCGATTGCCTTACTGCCACCTTTTTGGTGTAGGACAATATCAGTGGTTTTAATGCCTGTGGGATGACTCAAGTGTCTAAGTTTCTTTTCCAATGAATATTTAAGGCACCTTATAAGGGTTTCTTGCAGTTCTTAATACATATCGAGTTCCGTGAATCTGGGTCCAAGGCGGAGTGCATGGGCAAGCAGTCAATGGCTTCTTCGCGGTTGGGTTCGAGTTTTATCAGAGATTAGGGAAGAAGGATGGGTGAAAAAGTAGACGGGAAAGAGTAGATGGTTGGGAAGCAGAAAAATGTAAGGAGGGTAGGGTCTAGAGAAGGTGGGAATTAGGAAGGAAGAATTGTTAGTAGTGTTACTGTGTACTGTGTATTATACTTAGATAATCCCAGCTACTTTATAGATATGCTCCCTTGCTAACCGTGACGTCACGAGATCCATCAAGTGTGAGCAGTAGACCAGAGGCCTCACGGTCAGTTCCCGCTAGACATAGACTGGACAAGGCTCGTGGGTCCACTCCTCTAGACTCTTAATTATAAGCCTCCCTGACTTCCAACGTATGTATTTCGTAATCCAAAATCTCCCCACGAACCCCCACGACAGAAGTGAGAAGTAGTTAAGGATGGTTAGGAAACAGGAAGAGTTGAGAAGTAAGGAGGATGACAGATTAGAGACGGAAGGTGTGGGTAAGAAAGGATGGTGAGGAGTAGGGAGAGAGGATGGAGGAGTAGGGAGGATGGGGGAGTAGGTAGGGTTGGTTGGTAAGTAGGGAGTGTGTGGGAGGAGGGTAGGTACAAGCATAGGAAGGATGGAAAGGACGAAAGGAAGGGAGAAAAAGTTGAAGGAGAGGTGAGTAGGAGGGAGGGATGGAGGGTGGGAGAGTAGAAATATAGGGAAAGTATGAAGGGTAGGGAATAAGGAGGGAAAGGTAAAATGTAAAGGTAGGGAGGAGGGATGGTTGTGGGAGGGTGGAAAGGGTGGCTTAGAGTGGATGTGAAGGAGGGAAGAAAGAGTGGTTGATGAAGATTTAGAAGGAGGGAGAAGGAGTATAAAGAGAGAGCAAATGAGTGGTGGATTAAGGGGTTGTTAAGGTGGGTGGAAAAGGAAGTGTAGTTTAGGGAAGGTGGGAGGGACAGGAGGAGGGGAGTTAACAAATGGAGGAAGGGAGGAAGGGAGGGAGGGAGGGAGGTGACAGGCTGGGTACAGAAGGAGCTGTTGTGGGTGGAAAGAGAGGGTCAGCAAGGCAGGGGATAGTGGGAAAGGTCAGTAAGGCAGGGGATAGGAGGGAGGGTCAGCAATACAGAGGATAGGAGAGAGAGTCAGTAAGGCAGGGGGTAGCAGGGTCAACATGGCAGGGTCAGCAAGGCCGGGGGTAGCGGTGATAGCATTAACAAACACAGCGAGCCTGGCAGGGCAGGTCAAAGTCTCATCAGCAATTCGATTACAATAACTTAGTAAGGAACTTAAAACAGTTATTGCCGCGTTAACAAACAATGGCAACTTCCTCCTCTTAGTAAACAAAGAAATAATCCTACTGGCCCTTCAACTGATTTACATTACCACTGACTTTTATCAACGATGACTTACAGCATCACTGTCTTACATCAACAGTGATTTACAATATAACTGACTTACGGCAGTTTAATTATATATCTTCATCTTAAATTGCAGTTTACTGTGTTAAGAAGGCAACTTAGATGGTGATTACTTGCACAGAACCTCATAAAGAAGCGTGCAGTGAGACAATATAATTAAACTAAAAAAGCATCACATACAACAAACAACTGAAAATATGCGAGGAACTAAGACGACTCCTGGTTGTCTCCTTGAGGAACGACCGGTACAAGGAAGCAGGAAAGCAAGAACAGGTCAAATCAAATCATACAACAGCCACATCCCTTCTAACCTATGATATACCTCTGAAGAATTTCGAGTACTTTTGTAGACAGCCTGTACTGTCTGCATAGACAGCTAAGTTCATATTACGTGCCTTGCTCATGCTGCCACCTATAGGCCTATGCCACTTCAGTATGCCCAGACCTGTCTCTCTCAGCTCACTTCACTCAGTCAACAAGGCCTACTCCTCTCTCCCTCGCTGGGCATGCCTCTCTCTCACTCTGGCAGCTCCCTACTCCTCTCTCCCTTGCTGGGCATGGCCCTCCTGGGCCATGGGCACAAACACACAGCCTGTGTACCCACTATCTTGCAAATAAAGTAAGAAGTCTCCGAGGCCTTATCATTACTCCCCACTACCAAGAACCACCAATTAACTCATGATACTTTTCTACTCCCGGAGCCAGGCCCCGGGCCTGGCTTGTCTGGTGTTTGCCTGGACAACAAGGCTGTTGCTATTAAAGAGCAAAAAGGCACAGTACCGTGACTGGAACAGTACACAAATAACCAGCACATAAGAGAGAGGAACTTACGACGACGTTTCGGTCCGACTTGGACCATTTACAAAGTCACACTAACAGTGACGTTGTAAATGGTCCAAGTCAGACCAAAACGTCGTCGTAAGTTCCTCTCTCCTATGTGTGGGTTATTTGTTTACTGTTGCTATTGTTGCTGGTAGTCCGATGCCGACATATTCATCACAGTCTGAATGAACTGGCACTGGTGGAGGTACTTGTCCGGTTTTCTCTTGAAAAAGAGCAAAGAACATGCGGAGACTTGATGACAGTGTACACGATACAAACTTAACAAAGGAACTGGGACAAAGATGAGACCTTAACACAGATGAGCTACGATAATATTGCGAATTAATTCAGGCTCCGGTTGGTAGGGATGTCAGATGAGATGGATGAGATACCGGAGGAAACTTGCTCCAAGAGATGGTATTATATTGATCGAAAAGTCAAGGAGCCAGCGACGCCGGACGAGTCTAGGTTAAGCAGGATGAGAAGCTGAGACTCGACCCCTTCACACACAAAATGGTGAGAATATAAAACACAGAGTTGACCTCTGAAGCCGCCCAGTGACTCACAAAATTCACTTCCCTGTGCCAGTAACTCCTTAATATCCAGCTTATAGATAGTATCATAACAGTCATCCCGATTCATGTTTTCTCTGCTAAGTAGTCTCATTAGCATTAACATCTCATAACAGTAAGTTGCTAAGGCTCCAGTAGATGTTTATAAAAACGAGCTAATTTATTTTACATGTTGTTTGCTTATTTCTCAGGAAAACTATCTGATCTTTGTCATAAGATGGTGCCGGCACATGGCGGGGAAAAGGGGAAGCGACAGTACTGTGTGTCCGAAGACTCGTGAAATTGGGGTTAGTTTTAGTTATGGTGCCCTGGCGGCTAGTTTACTGTGCACTCGTAGCTCATCCGTAAGAGACAGTTTCCACCCCTAAAAAAAAAAAGGATTACAGAGGTCACAATGGAAGCAGAAAAAAACTCTCGGAACTCATCAAAGGTATATGGTATGAATCTTGATCAAACACTGCTGGGTATGGTTACACTACAAATTTGGGAGTAGTTTATGGTCCTGTGGTGGACCACAGCAGCAGCGACCACTGGCTTACCCGTGCTGTACTCTGTGGTGTACCTGTCACCATGGTGGACCATAGCAGCAGCGACCGCTGGCTTATCTGTTTTGGCCTCAGTTGTCTTTTTTTTCAGGACTCGAGAGACTTTTATGGCATCGAGGTTCATTTGAGTGCAGCTCATGGCTTGAAGGGAAGGTAGATAGGTAAGACACATATGCAACAGTTAGGTATCTTTATTTCGAAACGTTTCGCCTACACAGTAGGCTTCTTCAGTCGAGTACAGAAAAGTTGATAGAAGCAGAAGATACTTGAAGACGATGTAATCAGTCCATCACCCTTAAAGTTTTGAGGTGGTCAGTCCCTCAGTCTGGAGATGAGCATTGTTCCATAGTATGAAACAATATGGAGATGAAGTGACAGGATGGAGCCTTATATAGCGCCAGGAGGTGAGACATAGGTCACTAGAAGAGGTAAGAACGCAGACGTTGGGAGGTCAGGTCCCTCTCAAATCCAGCCGTTCTCACTAGTAGAGGTTGTCGAAGTTGATTGCAGGTCTGTACCAAGATACCATTTTAATGTTCAAGGGAAGGTAGAGACAGTAACAGAAGCAGCAACGTACTGTGAGTATGGGCATCACCTCCCACGGCACGTCCTAGCTGTTTCCTCCACTCAAAATTCACCTTATATTAGCAGCTCATTTTTCATTATCTGATGCATTGACTTTTATGCAATTTTAGTTAAACTTGGGTGCCTAAGTTTACTGCTAATAGCATAATAAAAAACGTGTTCACATACTTATACACACCCATTTCCTGACTAAACTAAAATGAATCTTAGACGATGTTTTGTTCCATCTTGCATTATGAACCGCTACACCATAGGTATTGTGATTTTTCATTTCTTATTATAATCTCCTAACTATTGTGAGCATTGAGATTTAGTTCTTGTACTTTATTTAACCACTCTAATATACTCCCTGTCCATTCCTGCTATTATTATATCTTCTTTTGTATTCATGTATCACTTTGTCTCATCCTCACTAGGACATAGGTAAGGCCTTGTCGTCTGACACCACTGCAAGCAATTCTGGGAAACAGTGGCGCTGCTGCCCTCATTGAGCGATAGCCAGGAACAAGTTTATTTTACCTAGTTTGTGGCCATCACTTAAGTGGAAACCAGATTGCAGGGGGATACCCAAATTGCTGACAAGATATAGACAAGATGGCTTGGAGAAATACTTGTGGAACATGTTGAGACGTCCTTGGGATAAGAAAACAAGGCTTACATATATCCTGTGTTTTTCAAAACACCATGTCTCCTGTGCAAGAGTAAATATTGCTTCCATCAATGACATTAATCTAAAGAGGTGCTTCTGGGTGTGCAACAAGGATATGGTGTTTTGAACAGAATTTAGGAAAGTACTAAGGAGGGTGCTAAATAATAAACTGGAAAATGCAAGGAGAGTCTACCTAAGATATATATAATATGGACTGAGAAAAATTGCTATATTAATAGAGAACTGTAATGTGAAAGAGGAACAAAATATAAACAACGTTCAAAATGCCCTTATTTAGAAAAATCACACTATCTCAGGCAGCATGATTGTAATTCTCTGTCTTTCTATAAATTTACCAAAGGCACAGTAATTGTGCTATCCTATTTCTCTCAAAATAATTTCATTTAGCGGGAAACTTAATTGGCCATGCGGCACACCTTTGTGCTCTGTTATTGATCTAATAATCTGGCTGCACTTATGTATAATACAAAGGAATAAAATGAGACCATGTCCGTGGAAATATCTGATTTTTTGAGCACCAGTTCAGTGCACATTTTTTATTGTTGTTGTTGTTGTTGTTGGTCAAGGGGAAGGAATTTTATACAATTTACATCAGTAATTAAATATGCGATTAATATAACACCATTTCCATTTATTGCAAGTATTACTTTTGTTTGAAGGAGAGTTCCCTTTAAACATTTTAGGAGTGGTTCATGTATTTTTTTTTCCTTAAACATCTATCATCTTGAACCTGCTTTAGGTGGGATATTTTGTTATACATTATATGGGTTTGGGTAATTCCTAATATAGTAGGTAGATGTTGTCTGTGCAACAATGTGTAAAGAACGATGGTGTACTTTTTGTAGAAAAAAATATAAATCTATTTTGATAGAGGCAACATTTTGACTCAGTGCCGCCACACCAAAGGAAGTGATGCCACGAGATTCTTGAACAAAAATAAATTCTTAACCTCTGTAAAAGGGAAAATTTTTTTTTATATAACCTACTTAGTGTCAATCATAAGTCTTATAAACAAATTACATGTTTGCTCAAGCCTCATTTTGCCTGAGAAAAATTCTTATGAATAATTTCCCTTGTTCTGTGAATTGTAAGCATTGTAATATGTTTCGTGTGTGAGTGCATGCAGGAGAGGAGCTGAGAAACTATTCACCAGCCTGGTCATCTGCTCTATAGCAAACGCCTAGTTTACTGGGTGCCAGAGTTGTGTGTGCTCTGGCTTGGTGTGGATAGTACTGAGTACTAAGTGCATAGGTTCGATCCTTCTCTAGCCTGAGATGAATTGCGATGTAGGTCATCTGTTCCATGTCATGTCACAAACTGGACCTGTCTAGAAATTACTAATTTGTCACACCCTGGAGGTGTTAAAACTGGAGGAATCCCAAGAGGGCTCTCAGATCTTTTGTTCGAGAGGAGGGAAGATCTCAGAGAGGGGGGAAAGGTGAGGTGAGTGTATGGCAATATAAACTTGAAGGAAGCAGCTAAGAGGTGGATTCGAGGAGAGCTCTAGCAGGTGTGCAGAGCTCTATAAGAGGACTTGGGGCAAAGGGCTGTGGGTAGTGCTCTGGCCAGGTGAGAGAGCCGGAGGCTCTGTTGGAGAACTTTGGGAGAAAGCTGTCTGCAGTGTGAGAACTTGGGACCAGTAGCTGGAGACTGACTGGGTTCCTAGAGGTGTACTCTCCTACCTAGTATATTCTGTAAATTCACTTTCATTTTGTTAGCTAAATTGTATTCCCTCTCTCAGTAACTTGTGTACCATCCCCATTTATCTTAATATCAAATCCCTTTCTCATTTTTCCCAAGTATATTACTGTACAACGATTAATAAACTGTATTTGAGTGAAATAATGTTGTCACTGTCCCTATCTTTATCATCATTAACGTTATTATTTTATTCTTATTTTGTTATTCATATAAGGTAAGAAGTACAGTCAGGTGAGTGGGGTAGTCTCTGCTGTACCTCACTCATTACCTAGTAAGGATGGCTGCAGTGAGGTGAGGCCCGGTCCACGACCAGGCCTCCCGGTCGATCAGGGCCTGATCAACCAAGCTGTTACTTCTGACCGCACGCAGTCCAACATACGAACCACAGCCCGGCTGATCCGATACTGACTTTAAGTATCTGTCCAGCTCTCTCTTGAAGGCAGCCAGGGGATTATTATAAGGTAATTCCCCTTATGCTTGGTGGGAGACTGTTGAACAGTCTTGGGCCCCGGACACTTATGGTGTTTTTTCTTAGTGTACCAATGGCGCCCCTACTTTTAATTTGGGGAATTTTGCATCGTCTGCCCAGTCTTACTTTCGTAGGGAGTGATTTCTGTTGAGAAAATTCGTAACCTACCTTGCTCTTGTAGCGTGAGCTATGGTGTTCTTCACACCTTCGACAGGTATCGGTGACTTGATAGAAGCTGAAGTGTCCTTGGATGTCCACGTCTTCCATAGTCTAGGAATACGCACACTGGTACACTATGTTCCACAAGATTTATCTTTGTTGTTCATAATCTTATCACTAAAGAAGCTGATCACACTTCTCTTAAGTGTTTATTGTGTTTTATGAGATATTTTGTTCACACTAACGCACAGATCAGTGTTCTTTGTTGGTTATCCTGGCGTCAGTGTTACTCTCAGTAGAGTCAAAAGTAATCTGAAGACGCCACAACGCCCCACGCCGTTACTGCCCCTTGCACAAAGGAAAAGCTGACATAGTACCTTTGCTTCCTTGCCACTTCCTCCATGAGGCAAAGCAGAATGTTTGATTCTTGCTATCTTAAGCATAGACAACAATGTCCACTATCTTTACTATGGTAATAAAGTGGGAGCAGGATTTTCCTTAATTGTCCTACTAAGGTAAGAGATGTACTGTCTCTTATTAAAATACACTCTGCAACACTGGACTGCATCTGGGATCAATTACTCGCTGTAGCAGTAAACAAGATATTTGCCCCTTCTGAGAGGGCTGGGCCCCTCAGGGATTAAAGGGGCTGAAAGGGGCTGAAGGGGGCTGATACCCCTCTCCTGGAGAAAATTTCTCCACACTGGGAGGCAGCGGAGTTCCCTGCAGGTGAACTATTCATCACTTAACATTAATTTAATTTTCTCACTCATCACCACTGCTGCTTGTCTTTTCTGAACAGCTTTAGTCTGTGTGGTTTCTGGAGAATCACTAATTTTGTTTTCAACACTGTGTAATTCTAACGGTACTAGTTTATTTATTGTCCACTTACTACACCTTTGCTCAAAACATCAACTGTCCTGATGATTCCATTTGCATCAGGATATATGGTCACAATTTTTCCAAGTGGCCATTGGGACCTCAGACCATCATTGTCAATAATCACTATGTCACCCGGTCTTAAGGACTTATGATTTTCAGGAACACCAGCTCCATAGAAGTGTTCTCTCAATGAGGTGAGATAGTCTTCTCGCCAAATTTTCTCCCAACGTTCAATCACTTTATTAAGGTGTTTGAATTTACGTCTGAGTTGCTCAGGTTCGAAATAAGTAGGATCCTCTATGATTTCTTTATCATTCATGGGAGGAACAGGTTCGAGCCTTCTGCCATGGAGTAAATGAGATGGACTTAACACTTCTAAATTGCCCAGATCATCGGTAACATAAGATAGAGGTCTGTTGTTGACTCTATTTTCTATTTCAGTCACAACTGTATGGAATTCTTCTAAGTCGATTCTTTGACGATGAAGAGTCTTCCTTAAACAACGTTTTACAATGCCGATCATTCTTTCGTAAAATCCGCCGTGCCATGGAGATTTAGGAGGAATGTATCTCCAACGACAACTGCGTTGATTCAGCAT
This sequence comes from Cherax quadricarinatus, assembly GCF_038502225.1. NCBI lineage: Eukaryota > Metazoa > Arthropoda > Malacostraca > Decapoda > Parastacidae > Cherax > Cherax quadricarinatus. The sequence continues at coordinate 28,189,715 of NC_091302.1, forward strand.
CTGTTGTACTTCTGGTTGATCAAAGATCTTGCTTATATAAGCAGCACCAGCAACAAAGTTCGTTGCATTATCTGAAATCATCAGTCTGGGACACGCCCTTCTGGCTGCAAACCTTCTGAATAATTTGATAAAGGTTTCAGCAGACATGTCAGTGGCTACTTCTAGATGAACTGCTCTAGTTGTAGCACAAGTGAACAAACAGTTGTACACCTTGATAGGAACTTTGTCAACTGTTTTGGCTAAAATTATTGGTCCAGTGTAATCTACACCTGTCACCTCAAATGGAGTGATATGACAAACTCTTTCAGAGGGATATGGAGGTGGACCTGGATACTGACATACTCGCATATCGTAGTGACGACAAGTAATGCAGTCCTTTATTTGTTTTTTCACACTTTGTCGACCTTGAGGTATCCAGTAGGATTGTCGTATATGACAAAGTGTGTCAGCTACCCCACCATGTAACACGTTACTGTGGGCGTTTTGCACAATCAGTTTTGTTAGCCAATGATTCTTGGGGATCAATATTGGATGTATGGCTTCTTTAGGTAGTGAAGAATTATGAATTCTTCCTCGACATCTTATAATCTTTTCTGAGTCGAGATAAAGTCCTAAAGAATTAATCATGACAGGTTTCTTTGGGGATTTATTTTGTGTTTCTAGAAATTTATATTCTGTAGAGAAAACATCTTTCTGTATTAGTTTCACCCAGTATTTAATGGGTTCAAGACATTCATAATCAGGTTTTATTCCTTTAATGAATTTAAAGACAAGAGCTGTAACTCTTAAGAGATTACCCAAAGATGAGTATTTAGATCCATCAATGACTATTTCTGTTGTGTCTGCAGTATTTACACAACTTATTTCTGCTGTGTTCAAGCAGACTGTTTCTTCTGGCATAATGTGAGCTTTTTGCTGAGGCCAGTTATTTTCAATAGAGAGCCTGTTCGGTCCGTGGAGCCATAATTTATTATCCACAAATTTCTTGAGTGGGACACTACGTGACAACATGTCAGCTGGATTCTCTTGGGTAGAGACGTGGAGAAAGAGATAATCTCTCTGCATCTCTTTTAATTCTGCTACTCTGTTCTGTACATAGACCAACTTACTCTTATTATTTCTTAACCACTGGAGAACTGCCTCATTATCACTCCAGATCACGGTTTTTGCAATAGTGAGATGATCAATACTTTGTTGAGATAGACAGCTAATTTTGTACCTACATAGATTGCTGTCAGTTCCAATTGTGGTACTGTTCTGACCTTCAACGGTGCTACCCTGGCCTTTGAAGTAATTAGTGTACTTCCTTCAGCATTACTCATGTAAGCTACAGCGCCATAACCTCTGGTTGACGCATCACAGAACACATGTAATGTGTAATTGTTTCCCTCTTGACCTATTTGTCTGGGATATTTAATTTGATGAAGTTGTTTAAACTCCTTGGATATTTCATCCCATGCTTGACTCATTTCTAGAGGCAATTTCTCATCCCATCCAATTTTGAGCTTCCATGCATCTTGCATAAGTATTTTACCCTTTATGGTAATTGGTGAGACGAGTCCTAGAGGATCAAAACATTGTGATACCTCTGACAGTAAACTTCGTTTAGTGAGTGTACTGCATGATTTATTATTTATCTTTTTGAGACTCAAAGTATCTTCCTGTGTGTTCCAATTAAGTCCCAGCATATTGTTGCAATAAGGAATTTCAGCTTCAGGGAAATCTTCTTTGATAAGTTCCCTTAATTGCTTTGAATTTGTATTCCACATCCTTAGAGGCATATTTGCTTCTTTCATCTCCTTGTTAGCTTCTCTGTATAAGGATTTCAAATCATCCTCTTTATTCACAGTACCTTGAAGATTGTCCACATAGAAACTTTTCTTTAAGATTTCTTTGAAGGGACTTTCAGATTTCTTCAAATGTGTATTTAGAGTAGCTTCTAGTAAGAATGGAGAGGATGTTGCACCGAATAATACTGATTTGAAACGATAAGTTTTCACAGGACTTTGAGGATCATGTGGATTTTCAGGCCACGAGAATCGAGTATAATCTCTATCTATTTCTTGTTGTCCTACTCTTAAGAAAGCCTTGGAAATATCAGCCGTGTAGGCATATGGGTTTGTGCGAAATTTCATAAGCACGTCTCCAAGCTTCTCAGTTAGTGAGGGTCCGGTCATCAGACAGTCATTAAGACTTGCTACATCTACATTTGCACGTGCGCTGCAATTATATACAACACGTAGTGGAGTGGTTTCAGAATCTTTTCTGACTCCATGGTGCGGGAGATAATGAGCTTCTGTCTTCAACTTGTCTTCGACTATTTCCTCAATGAATTTATTGTCCAACTGTTCTTGTATGATATTATCATAGACAGTCAGTAGCTCTGGATTCTTCCTGAGCTCATGTATTTGTGCTTTCATCTGTCCGAAAGTCATGCGATAGTTGCTAGGCAGATGTGGTGGATTTAATTTCCATGGTAACATAACCCAATACTGTCCAACTTTATATTTGACAGTGTCCAAATATTGGTTATAAGTCTGAGACTCTTGTGGGCTTGGTTTATTTACAACAATACCTATCGCATCTAAATCCCACAACTTATCAACTGGTTCATTCATTTCTTCCAGTAATGATAATTTTTGCTGTGGTACATGATCAGCGGTTATTCTCGTAACTAGTACATTTTCCACTGAATCAATATCAGCTTCTTTCCCACTTTGAGAGGGAATGGGACCACATATCATGTGGCCTCCTGCTGTTTTCAGCAAGTGAACATCATGTTTACTTACTATATTTTGCACAAAACAGTGATAATAATCACTTCCAATGATTAAATCAATTGGACTAATTGTGTCCGTCTGTATGTCAGGACAGGCTAACTTGACCTTAGCTGCTTTCAGTACTGCAGCTGTTTCTTTTAATCCCTGGATCTGCACAGACTTAGGCAAATCATCTACTACCACAGTTTCTACTGTCTTTTTCCTGTTTCCTAGACCAATAGTGATTCTGGCTAGGTCATATGTCTGTTTACCAGAATTGTGGAAAAAACCAGCTATATCTAACTGTACTTTGGCATAGGGTTGTTTATTTAGTTTCTGCAACACTGATCTTCTTATGAAGGACCTTTGTGAGCCTTGATCAAATAGTGTTAGCACATTGGTTTTGTGTAATTTATTAGATAATTCAATTCGAGCTATCGGGAGAGCAGTTGCTTTAAACTTATCTCTCACATTTAATGCTGTTGCTTGTTGACTTCCTGATTCTGTGGAAGTCTGCTGCTGTTCAGCAAAAGTATTTGGGCATAATGCTGTATGATGCATACCCTTGCATTTAAAACACTTCTTCAGTGAGCATTTACCTCCCTTGTGTTCACCTAAACACTTGATGCACCTTTTCAGCTGATGAACACGTTGTTTACGTGCCTCCATTGATGTGTATTGAATACAATACTGTGCCCAATGTGTTCCATCCCAAAGTACACATTTTGGAGTATGTTTATGAATGACAGTCTGTTTACTGTCTGTTGTATTCACAGACTGATAAATGTCTATATGGGATTTCCCATTGTGTGGTTTAGTGGGAGTAGGTATACTCTTTTTATACTGACTTGAAGGTTTGTTATCCACTGGATTTGTGGATTTTTCATCTTGTCTCGTTGCTTGCATGCATAAAACTATTGTTTGTAAACCATTGCTAATTTCTTCACAAGTGAAATAGCGTTTATTGAACATAATATTTAATCGTTCAATAGTTTGTGGTGACAACTTATCTTGTACAATACCACTGATAAACCAATCACATTGTCTTAGGTCATATTTAGCACCTAGAGATCTGAGACTATTGTGTAATGTGATTCTAAATGCCTGTAAGTCTGAAAAACAATGTTTGGGTGGCTTCAAACTTGATTTTAAGACTGCATGTCTAACTCTGGCCTTGTCAGCATCAAAGTAATTGTCTGCTAAGACACGTAAGGCTATTTGATAATTGCCTTTAACCACCGGAAATGACTTAATCAGTTCATAGGGTTCTCCCTTCACAAGACATTTAAGATAATTGAACTTAGCAATCTCATCTATGTCAGTTCATGAATTTACTATAGACTGAAAACCACTAATGAATTCTTCATAATTATGACCTTGGAAAATAGGTAATGACAACGTAGGTAAGCTTGGTAATGGTACACTTCTTGTTGTTACAGGTGTAACAGGTGTTTGACCACTAGTTACAGTAGGTCTCTGTGACAAAGTTTTGCGGCAGATAGCCTGTACTCCTGTCCACCTTAATCGTTGATTACTAAAGGTATCCAAAACATTTTTAATTTCATCCTCAGATGGGTCTGATTCAAGAAATTTATTTTCATAATGTGTATAGTCTGAATTAATTATTTCCAGACGTTGTGTAAGTAATTCAAATTTGACCTCAAGATCATCAAAATCTATGTTTGTATCTTGAGTTAATCCTATACAGACTGAAATTAGATTTTCTAATTGTGTAATCTTAGTCTGTAAAGACTGAAACTGAGTTTTCAAACAAGCCATTTTAATGGTATACTGAAAATTCTAGCACCATACTTAGAATGTTTAAAAAACACTGCACTACTATAAACAGCTGAGTTTTGTTATGCTTAAGTCAGCAATAATCAGTCAGACACTACTGACCTACTAAGCTTAACCTCAGGGTCAATGACCATGAAGGGTACAGAGTACATATGGCTGGTGTTTATGGCTTGAGTTTGCTGTGTCAACCTGACAACGATGATTAATCGTAAATAACGTTATACACTTCATTCACTATACACTATAAACATCATTGTATAACTGCAAATCACACGTGAATATTACTTACACATATAAATGTCACTGTTAATATGTATTTGAAAGCTTACACTTTATATATAAGTTCCTTTAATATAACAGGTAGATCTATAAGAAACAAACTTTAACACAATCTTGTCTCTTAATTTCTGTTTATAAACATTATAAACACTATGTGTATATACACTCAGACAAACCGAACATCAGTTAGGTTGTCGTTGTCTTAGTCAGCGATTTTCGAGATTGGAGCAGTGGATGAAGGGTGCCATCCCCCGTTTTCATGTTGGGTGAGTCACCCAGCTCCCATTTTCTTTGGGTGAACACTGGGTGAGCGCCTGTTTTCTTTTGGCTGCCCATTCTCTGTGATTGAGTCTGGAGGGACTCATTTATACTGATTTAAATTGTAAAACACTAGTTTTACAGCTTTTTTCGAAGGACCTTGGCTCGTAGGTTATTTGTACACTGTAGTACAACATATTTGGACCACAGTGTGGCCTTTATCCAGTTCGAAGGACAAATATGTTGAGAAATGGTTATCAGCTAAGTTTAAATATAGGGAAAACTTAACTTAGAAAGACAATTCATTGCCTGCACAGCCGCCCCTGCAGACGAGGTCTTGAGATGCTGTCGAAGTCATTCCTCAACGGGCTGAAATGAGTTATAATTTGTAAGATTATAAATTACCCCTAGGGGTGTTATGTCAGCATATTTCATTCACTGATTGCTGACAAATTACGTACTTGTTTGGACTCAAAAGTCCGCACCTTACTGGCGACTATAGGTTGATTACAAACTCCTTGCGACTCAAGAACTGCGCAGTCCCCCGTACTGCAAGAAATTCGTAGCCTACCTTGCTCTTGTAGCGTGAGCTATGGTGTTCGTCACACCTTCGACAGGTATCGGTGACTTGATAGAAGCTGAAGTGTCTTTGGATGTCCACGTCTTCCATAGTCTAGGAATACGCACTCTGGTACACTATGTTCCACAAGATTTGTCTTTGTTGTTCATAATCTTATCACTAAAGAAGCTGATCACACTTCTCTTAAGTGTTTATTGTGTTTTATGAGATACTTTGTTCACACTAACGTACAGATCAGTGTTCTTTGTTGGTTATCCTGGCGTCAGTGTCACTTTCAGTAGAGTCAAAAGTAATCTGAAGACGCCACAATGCCCCACGCCATTACCACCCCCAGCACAAAGGAAAAGCTGACATTGTACCTTTGCTTCCTTGCCACTTCCTCCATGAGGCAAAGCAGAATGTTTGATTCTTGCTATCTTAAGCATAGACAACAATGTCCACTATCTTTACTATGGTAATAAAGTGGGAGCAGGATTTTCCTTAATTGTCCTGCTAAGGTAAGAGATGTACTGTCTCCTATTAAAATACACTCTGCAACACTGGACTGCAAGGAGCGGTAGTCGCTTGACCACGTCCCATACTCGTACTGCATCTGGGATCAATTATTCACTGTAGCAGTAAACAAGATATTTGCCCCTTCTGAGAGGGCCGGGCCCCTCAGGGTTGAAAGGGGCTGAAAGGGGCTGAAGGGGCTGATACCCCCCTCCTGGAGAAAATTTCTCCACAATTTCTGTGTGCAGATTCGGGACCATTCCTTCCAAGATTTTCCAAGTGTAGATTATATATCTCTCTCTCCTGCATTCCAACGAGTACAAGTCAAGTGTTTCCAAGCATTCCCAGTAGTTAAGGTGCTTGACAGAACTTATACGTGCAGTAAAGGTTCTCTGTACACTCTCTAGATCTGCAATTTCACCTGCTTTGAACGGAGATGTTAATGTACAGCAGTATTCCAGCCTAGAGAGAACAAGTGATTTGAAAAGGATCTTCACTGGCTTGACATCTCTCGCTTTGAACATTCTCATTATCCATCATATCATTTCATTTGCACTAGTGATCGTGGCACTGTTGTGATCCTTGAAAGTGAGATCCTCAGACATTACTACTCCCATTACCAGTTTTTCTTTGGTGTAAAACTGAAGCAAATTTCTTCGTGATATTAGGAAAAGGGTTGAAGTACAATGGAAATTTTCCTATTTGACCATTGTTGACCTGTTTATTACCGCGAGTCTGAGAAGTCCTCCCGCTTGATATTTTTTTTATTTGTAAAATTCTTGGTGTGCTTGAAACTTTAACATATTTGGTGGAGGAAGTGGGAGTGTTGGTGTTTGAGATATGTGGTGGAGGAAGTGGGAGTGTTGGTGTTTGAGATATGTGGTGGAGGATGTGGAAGTGTTGGTGTTTGAGATATGTGGTGGAGGATGAGGGAGTGTTGGTGTTTGAGATATGTGGTGGAGGAAGTGGGAGTGTTGATGTTTGAGATATGTGGTGGAGGAAGTGGGAGTGTTGGTGTTTGAGATATGTGGTGGAGGAAGTGGGAGTGTTGGTGTTTGAGATATGTGGTGGAGGAAGTGGGAGTGTTGGTGTTTGAGATATGTGGTGGAGGAAGTGGGAGTGTTGGTGTTTGAGATATGTGGTGGAGGAAGTGGGAGTGTTGGTGTTTGAGATATGTGGTGGAGGAAGTGGGAGTGTTGGTGTTTGAGATATGTGGTGGAGGAAGTGGGAGTGTTGGTGTTTGAGATATGTGGTGGAGAGCATAAGTGTTTGGGTGAAACTTTTGGGGAAAACAATTACTGGCTGAAATTGAATATTTACGGAGGAAGAAATTTCCAAGACACTGTGGCAGCCATTGAGCTGCCTGTGACTGTTACCTACGTGCAGTGCCCCAGTCACCCAGCTGCTTGTGACTGTCACCCACCTGCAGTGCCCCAGTCACCCAGCTGCTTGTGACTGTTACCCACCTGCAATGTCCCAGTCACCCAGCTGCTTGTGACTGTCACCCACCTGCAGTGCCCCAGTCACCCAGCTGCTTGTGACTGTCACCCACCTGCAGTGCCCCAGTCACCCAGCTGCCTGTGACTGTTACCCACCTGCAGTGCCCCAGTCACCCAGCTGCCTGTGACTGTCACCCACCTGCAGTGCC
>NC_091302.1:28202527-28287527 GCF_038502225.1 Cherax quadricarinatus
TACACATATGCTGCTATGTATGATAATCTATGTAACTGTATTTGTGTATACCTGAATAAACTTACTTTGGGTTCAGTAACCACATGGAAGAAGTTAGGCGCACATGGAACAACCTGCACACGCACCCACACGAGCACACACGCTCACTCACGTTCATACACACGTATGTAAGTTTATTCAGGTATACACAAATACAGTTACATAGGTTATCATACATAGCAGCATATGTGTAGAGATCCTATGATAACCCAAAAAAGTCAGAGTGACTTATTTCCATTGGGGTCCTTTTAATACCTTATTATTATACTATAATTGAGATAATATCTTATTATTATACTATAATTGAGATAATATCTTATTACTATACTATAACTGAGATAATATCTTATTATTATACTATATAGAAGATAATATCTTATTATTATACTGTAAAGGAGTTATACTAGGAATAAGGTCAATGAGTTATCGATATTTACATTTGTTATCGAAAAAAATAAAAAAATCATTCTCCTCCCTTTCTGTCGTTACATTCATCAGACACCTTTTGACCTGGTTCTTGCTATGACTGGCTTTGACATGTGCGGGCAGTCTGTTCCATTTCTTTATTGCTGTACAATAAAAGGTGTTTGAATTATTATTATAATCAAGGGGGAAGCGCTAAACCCGGAGGATTATACAGCGCCTGGGGGGGGGATGTGGAAGGCATTCAGGCTTAATTCGGGGAACTGGAGCACAGATCCAATTCCCTAAATCAAGAGCCCCTCACCAACATCAAGGAACCTTCCTTGAGGGGAAAGGTGTTTGAAGCCTGGCCACTGACTGTGGGTACTACAAAGTCGTGCTCTCTCTCCCTAGTACTATGATTACCGTTTCCTAGAGCCGCTTCCGAGCTCCATCTCGACATTCCCACCAGGCTCATGGACTTCAGCCTACACCTGCAGGCGTTGCAAACCATTAGTCTCAGAATCCAAACGCCCTGGTTCCTTCCCAAGGTCCACAGAGCCAAGCTGGGAATCCTATTGTTGTACAATAAAAGGTGTTTGAAGCATGGCTATTGACTGTGGGTACTACATAGTTGTGCTCTCTCCCCCTAGTACTATGATTCCTCTGGTTCACAGCCTTGACAAGATTGGCAGCAAGATATTCTGGACACTGTTTGTAAGCAATTTTATAAACTTGATTTAACTTCGCTTGTTTTACTCTGTCTTCAACATTCAGCATATTCAATTGTTGTAATTCATCCTGGCCTACATGCTCTGAAGGACCCAGGTCCAGGATGAACCTTACCGTTTTGTTCTGGGTGATTTGCAGTCTATCTTTCACTTTTTTTTTTGTCAAGGCAGAGTACCATAAAGAGCAAGCGTAGTCCATATGGCATTGTATAAGGGCTAGACATAGGGTCCTGCGAGCCTCAGTAGGTAGACACTGTGCTTGTCTATACAGGAACTTCAGTCTGGCATTCGCTTTCTTTACTATGCTGTTCCCTATCAATTCTCCTGACATGCATGGGTCAAAGGGGATTCCCATATATTTTACTGAGGAAACTGAAATGATGGGTTCCCCATTACACCGGATATTAAAATTATTTGTCCTTCTCAGTTTATGCTTCGTGCCAAGGAGTATGGCTTCCGCTTTCCCGATGTGTAACGATAGTTTGTTGTCTACTAACCATTTGCAGCAGTACTCCAGTTCCAGTGGTATTACATTAGCTATATCTTGTGGGTCTTTACCTGACACTAACAGAGCACTATCATCCAGCATACAGTATGAGTCTGGACTTGACAGGGGTTCTGATTCTGTTCTGTTGATTTTGACAATTTGTTTCCTGTTGTTAAGATAGGACTTAAACCTGTCTACGGAACCTATGCCGATAGCTTGAAATTTCTTACATAATATATTGTGGTTGACAGTATCGAAGGTCTTTTGCAGGTCTAAGGTTACCATTCCTATGAGGTTCGCCATCGATATTTCACTTCTCATGTAATCCATCAGATTAGTTAGGGAGGTGTTGGTTGAGTAAGATCTCCTAAAGCCTGATTGGTAACTATGAAGAATATTGTCATTAAGATACTTAACTACTTGACAGTACACCGCCCTCTCTAGAATTTTGGATATTACACTGAATATACTAAGAAGTCTATAGTTGCTAACATCAGACCTACTATTTTTCTTGAAGATAGGAGCAACTCTGGCCTCCTTGAACCCCTCTGGTACGGTATTAGTGGCGATCGACAAATTTATTATGTGAGCAATGGGGATTGTCAATTCAGAGGTACCATCTTTTGAGAACTTAGACGAAACGTTATCTGGGCCGGTGCTCTTAGTTGGGTTTAACCTGCTTAGTTCTTTTGCACGAAGTCATGAGATACACTTACTAGTTGACAACCTGTTGGGGTTACCCCTTTATTGGTACAGTATGTTTTGAACTTAGCAGAGTCTGTGTAAAAGGTATTTGATGCAGCTGGTAGTTTGCTTATTAGTGTTGACGCGACAGATGTGTAGTAGGAATTAAAACAATTTGCCACTTTAGTTGCCTCGTGGCATACACTTTGTAGTTTACTGAATTATTCGAATTATAATGATAAATAATTTTGTAATTAAATGATTATGTTAAGGAAACATTATAGCCTTCAAAATGAGAATAAAAAAGTGACAATTGCGTCTCTGGAAAAATTCACTGAAATGTCGTTATTAGGTGAATCAAAGTGAGTAATAACAAAACTCACAATTTATCAAGATAATGTTACTCTTCTTCATGATGTGGAATGACTTTTTTTTTATTAGAGCAATATGCGTTGTTATATTTTGATAATAAAATATTAAAGTATGGAACATTCACTTCTTAAATATTTGAAACACCGGGCACAATGTTGCTTCTCGTGAGTTTACTAACTGACTTTTATCCTAACACATTCATAGTGTGTAAAAATTGTAGGTGATCACAAAAGAAAGAAAGACGTGAGTAGAGCAATAATAATAGTAATAGTAATAATAATATCAATAATAATAATAATCATTTGAGGTGTTCCACTAATGACTACCAAATAAGGATCATTTTTCTTCTATTATACATTTCATGTTACTTTCCAGCTGAAGTTCTTCCAACAATTGCAATAATTGAATTTTTATACCTCCTATGATTTGTAAACTGACAATTTTTACATTAGCATAAGTCACTTACTGTTTCGCTTTATTTAATATTCTGTTTAGGTAATTATTTTCTTCATTTCCTCCCATCTTTGGATTCAAACGATTCATGAATACAAACTTTCAACGGGCCTTTAGGGATACATTCATCCTCTTCTACAGTTTAGTGTGGGGCGGTCTGTAAATGTGGATTGTGGTTGGTGTTTGGATAGTGTGTTTGGTTGTGGGGTTCTAGGGGTGGTTCTATGTGTGCCTGCACTTGTTTCTCTGCCCTGCTCTTCTTGTCCTCTGCTATTTCTGTCCTTGTCTCTCCTCCTAGCCACTTTCGCTTCTGTGTACTCTCTCTCAGCTGCTGTCATCCTGATCTTGTTCTCAGTCTAGGAACACCCTCCTGTTAGTTATGTCCTCCTTGCCTATTTCTTTGATGATGTTTTCCATCTCCTATTTTTCTTCCTGCTATCTTTCATTGTGTGTCCTCCCCTCACTCTCCTGAAGCCCATGAATAAACACTGATTTCTCCCTCTCCTCTTCCCATTGCCTTTCCCAAAGTGTCCCTGTATCCCATTTGTACATGGCCATTGTCTCCCTCATTTTTCCTGTAGCTCTTGGTGGCAAGGTCATGCCTCTGAATGGGACCTTTGCTGTTATCCCTGCTCCCAGCTGCCTTTTCCCTTCATTCCTCGGTCCTGCTTGATGGGCTGATAGGACCTTAGCATAAGTTGTGTCTCCTTCCTTTCTGTTTGGTTCCTCGTTCAGGAGGAGTGTACCTGCTTCAGATGCAACAGCCCTGTAACTCATTTCAGCCTATTTGCCTCATATTCTAGGGCCCTTATCCTGGCTTCTGTGACTCCCATTTCTTTCTCTCCTCCTCCATCCTCTTCTCAATTTTTTGCAGAAAATTCTGCCTCCATCCTCGTCTCCATTTTTGCAGAAAATTCACCTAGTATGCCCTCCCACTCTTGTTCCATCCATTTACACTGCTCCTCCATCCATTCTTCCTTACCAGAACCATTTTCCTCTGATCCTCTGAACATCTGACTTCCCTTCCGAGACATTTTTTTCTTTAAGGTGCTGTAATGTGTGTGCGTGTGCGTGTGTGTTTGTGTGTGTGTGTGTGTGTGTGTGTGTGTGTGTGTGTGTGTGTGTGTGTGTGTGTGTGCGTGTGTGTGTGTGTGTGTGTGTGTATGTGTGTGTGTGTGTGTGTTAGTTACCATTTTGTCCTAGGCACATGCCGATTAGACACTAGGCCTGTTGTAGGTGTGTAGGGGTGTGTGTGTGTGTGTGTGCGTGCGAGTGTATGTGTGTGTGTGGGAGGGGGGGGTGGTAGGGGGAGAGAGATGGGGAAAGGGAAGGAAGGGGCAGGGAAAGTAATGGGTTGGAGACAGAACGGGACAGGGGCTGAAGAGAGAGGGTGGAAGGGATTGGGGGAGAGAGGAAGGAAAGAAGAGGGGACTGAGGGGAGGGAGGGAGAGGATGAGGAGAGAGAGAGAGGGAGAGATGGAGATAGAGAGATGGAGAGAGCATTATGACACATTCTTACAGCATTATGATGTCAATGAGATAAACTCAGTTGATCAGATGAAAATGCTGGCCCAGAGATGGCTCCAACTTCATCCTGTTTCTTGCTTGTATGTCTCATAACAATAAAAATACTTGTATGTTTCATAACAATAAAAATACTTGTATGTCTCATAACAATAAAAATGCTTTCAAATGAGCTGATGTAGGTAACAGCTCTTAGTTTGTCAATAAAGTTAGGAATCCTTAACCTGTAAATAGCTTGTCAATAAAGCTAGGGATCCTTAACCTTGTCAAACCCTGTGTAAGAGAGAGAGAGAGAGAGAGAGAGAGAGAGAGAGAGAGAGACTGCTAGGTAATTCTCTCTGTTCACAGTGAGGTGTCATTTGCTGTGTGTGCATAAATGTGTGTGTGGGGGGGGGAGTTGTAAAGGAGGAGAGAGAGGGAGGGGGACAGAGTGATGGAGAGGTGGAGTGAGTGAGAGGGGGGTAGAGGGGGAAGGAGAGAAAGAGGGAGGGAGGGAAAGAGGAAGGAAAAACGAGAGAGGGGGAATGGGGGGGAGGTAGAGGGAGAGAAAACATCGAGAGAGAGAGAGGGAAAGGAGGAGAGAGAAAGGCAAGGGAGGGGAGAAAGAAGAGGAAGAGGAGGAGGGAAGGGCTGGTGGAGGCTCTCCCCTCAAGGAAGGTTCCTTGATGTTGGTGAGGGGCTCTTGATTTAGGGAATTGGATCTGTGCTCCAGTTCCCCGAATTAAGCCTGAATGCCTTCCACATCCCCCCCAGGCGCTGTATAATCCTCCGGGTTTAGCGCTTCCCCCTTGATTATAATAATAATAATGGTGGAGGCTCTAATTGTCAGGAGGCTGTGTGTGTGTGTGGATTAGTGTATACTCGCATCTGTGTTCTGGTGTGCATGTGTGTGTGTTTATGTATGTTTATGGGTCCCTTCATATGTACCCACATGTGCATGCCCATGTGAATGTGTGTGTGTATATGAGTCCCTTCATATGTACCCACATATGTACACTTCATATGCACCCAATCACTTCTTTCACACTGTGCTCTATGTACCCACTGTCTTTGTGTGCTTAAAATTACTCTGTCAGCTCTACAACCCTCCTTGTCCTGCTCCTTCTCTTGCACATGCTCTCACTAGTGTGTGTGACCCAAAACTATTCTACTGAGTTTATTTTTCTTGCTAAAGGTTATTTGCTGTATGTATGAAAATCACTCCAGAGCAGGGTTTGTGACCCCCAGTGATGCAGGGCTGAACTCTGAACACTCAACATGCGACATGCTACCACAACATAGGTGATTTGTACATCACACCTGGCAGAGGTATCGTCTGGATCCCAGGTGTTGCGGCTATAAGATGATTCTCTTGTTGTGATGTCACTGGTTCCCCCTCGGTTTCTTCTCTTCAATTATTCTATTCACATTACCCATTTACACTTTATATCAGGTAAACACTTTAAGTCCTTATTTTCCACACTTGTTTCAGGAACCAGGAAAGACACCGGGGTCTCAAGAAAAACTAGATATATTCCCTTCGATGTTATTTCTTTCCCCTCACTTAATGTTTATTTTATTATTCACTTACTGTTCTGTCATTATTCCCCTCACTCTATGATTTCTTTATTATTCACTACCTCATCTCTTATCTCACTGGCTTGGATCACACTTGTTCTGTATGAATTTCGAGTTACTGGCTTGTGGCAATACCTCCTACACCCGACTATAGGTCCAACTCTCCTGGCACTGATTCCACTTTCAAATTGTTTTATATAAATTGTAGTGCTCACCTCTCTTTTCTATTTTCCGTGTTCTGTCCACTCTGGGACCGTCAGAGAAACGCAAATTTGATGGAGCACAAACACGCTTGACTTCTTCACCCGCCGGCACTGAAAATGTGTGTTAGTTAGTTAGTTAGTTACCATTTAGTCCTAGGCACATGTCGATTAGACACTAGGCCTGTTGTATATGAGCACGTGTGTGTGTGTGTGTGTGTGTGTGTGTGTGTGTGTGGGTGGGTGTGTGTGTATGTCCGTCTTAGATATAAATTCATATCAACATCTGCACTGTTGCCATTCATCACTAGTAATATGTCTTCAAAAAAGTTAAATGGAAATCACTCTTGGAAAGGAAATATTGTTGTTAATTAGACCACGTGGATGATCTGATCAACCATATTGTTTGATCTTTCACAGACCCTGTGTGAGATCAAACAATATGGTTGATTGGTATCATATTCTTGGACCAGGTGACTGGGCCTCATGATTGAACCATGTAATTAACTGAATCATATTATTAATATCCGTTGTGCCTAGATACTATGAGTAACTCAGGTAGACTGTAATTTGTAGACTGTGATAATCTTTCCCCATCTCAAGTAGATCCTGAAGTATTTTACTTTCCTTGATCTTGAGATCTTTCATTATCACTCCCAGGTCTCTCACGTTCGAATTACCATATATTGAGTGGTTTGAGTTTGTCTTATACTCGGATCTTGTTATTGTTTCCTCCATTCTTCCGTAACATAATTATCTAAATTTGTCCTCAGTTAACATTATATTGCTACCAGTAGCCAACTGGAACACTTGGTTTATATCAACTTGATTTGTTTCTCAAAATGGCTGATAAGAGCTCTAGATCCATAATACATTTAAGTTTACTTTTTTTTAGTGTAACTCTTGAAAATAGAAATCTCTTCAACTAATGCGTTACTTACTTTTAGTTTGTATACTTACAAGGCAGAATCAGCAAGCTTTGTCACCACAAAATCACCTCCGATAACATTTTTTACTGAGATTGCTTCTGTCCAAAATGAATATCCAGTTGCTTTCATCTTTCCTTCAAAATTTTTACCCCTTCCCCTCTCTCTCAATATTTAGTTCATGATTCCACTAACTCTCAATTTCAGCAATTTTAGAGTGATCAGCCAAATCTAATCGAAGTTCAGAGAATGGATGTAGTGAGTGATTTAGGCATAAATTTGGAGATACAATATTTTCCGGCATATAAGACGCACGCTCAAGAGACATAAGACGATGTCTTCAAGCGGTTGTAACGTAATGTTAGTAAACTACTACTGTTAAAGCGTAACCCAAGGCCTACCCTCGACCCTGGTCTTGAGCACATAAGGTGCAGGCTGATTTTCCAAGATTTCTTGTGGGAAAAAAGTTACCCTATATGCCGGAAAATACGGTAAGTTCATAGTTATTTTTAGGGCTTCAACATTATTTGGAAATTGAGCAAAAAACTCTTTATCTTAAACTTACGACATTTAGTCGTAAGCTGAAGATGTGTATAACAGTTGCCACAAGGGAAGAAAATTCAATAGGAGCAAATATCGAATTCAAATTTAAGTTAACCTCAAGGCTTATACTTTCAGGGAAAGGAATTATTCAAAGCATTAGAAGTATATAATGTTTCAGTTACCAAGTAGACTCCACTGATCTGCTTCATTTTATTTATAAAATATATTCGTCTTTTCAAATTCATCTAGCATTGGTTTCTTCAAACAATTTATAATTCATTGGCATAATCAGAATACATTGCATGAAGCTCCCCTAGTTATATATTTATCACAAGAAGATTACACCTGAAAACGAGTCTTGAAGGAGAGAGAGAGAGAGAGAGAGAGAGAGAGAGGGTGAAGACGTGTCACAGTGTGCTTCACAAACTTTCTAAATATTACTTAACTACGAGGGTTGGTGAGGAAAAAAGCTGTTCACTGACGAAGTACTACCTACAACTCATTAGTACAAGTAAGCCAACTCCTCCATCGAAGTGAATATAGGCAATATCATTGATATTTAAGTGTGGTATGGTGAAAGATATGGTGTGAGTGAGGCGACAGCAGCAGGCCTTAGGAGTGACGTCACTATTGCCTTCACAGTGAGCATCTAACATTATATGTCTTTTGTGTTATGTACTAGCATCTGGTGCTTTATAACAACGTGACTGGTACAATGCAACATAGTGATTTGTGTAACATCTTCCTTTAGTGGAAAAGTGGATAGCATAAACAGTGTTTATTAAGTGATAGTGAGAAGGCAACACTTTTGCTCGCCGGCCCACTGCCTGCCCTCACTACCCACCCAGTTATAAACACCCCCACCCACGATACCCCACCCCACCCACGATACCACCACCCACGATACCACCACCCATTCTCTCTCTCTCCTGTGAACTTCATTGCAAACCTACAAGCCTCCTCTGGGATGACTTCACATCGCAAAATAGCAAGAATATCTATGCTATCTGCCTATTGTCCCAGTAGTTACTGCAGTGTTTGTGGGTATACCACAAGGGACAAAATTCTTCTTAGATGTAAGGAACCTACTTGTTCCAACTACTGTCACACAGATTGCATTCCAGAAGAAGAATTTTGTTGCAGCCAGGTTGAAAATTTCAGAAAATTGAAGGATGTCCATAATCCTGTGGTATATGTGGATACAAGCCTGGAGCCACAGGAGGAAGGTTCAGAAGTTCTACCTCAGGGACTCCTGTCCAATGATCAAGACTGCCCTCTTGGGCTGTGTTGTAAAGTTGCAGCTAAGATAATCCATCACAGGGAAGCACTTCATGAGCTCCTCAAATCATTAGATAACCTCCAAGCTATTGTAGAAGGCCAGTACAAGCCTACATCAAGTGACGTAAGCTGCTCAGCTGATGGTGACACTATTGACAAAGACTGGAAGTCCCACACTGAGCTTAACTCATGGGTAAATAACTGGTGGAATTCTGTCATCGCTAAGGCCCCACAGATTTACAGAGTTCAAAACACTACCTTTGGGAATTCTAACACAATTCCTCTGACCACCACAGAGGGAACAAATCCTCTTCCCAGCAACGAAGGAAGCCGTGGATCTGTTAATTCTCCTACACCTGACATCTCTGCTTCAGCCACTGCCAGTCCACTAGACAGTGCACATACCATCTCTGATCCTACAGCTGTCAGCACACCTGCCGACACTATTCCAGAATCTGGCAGCAGTGCTTCATCGGCAAGTTCTGAGTCAGGAGTTTCTCCACCAGAGATTGGTGCAGTTAATAATCAGGGAACTATCACTGCACCTGATCACCTACTGCACCAAACTCCGAACAGCAGGGACACATCTGTCAGAACTGGTAGAGGACGGGGTAGAGGACGTGGAAGAGGACGTGGAGGAGGAAGACATCTACAGCCGTCTCACTCTCCACTAACACAGTCCCAGCGGAAGAACCTGAGGACAAATCTGCAAAACACAGGAGGTGCAAGAAATCATAGTCCACCCTCCCAGGCACCTAGGCTGTGCCCTCGCTGTCACCGGAAGGGGCACACCGCCAACAACTGCCTGCGAGATACCAGGTGCAATTACTGCTACAAGAAAGGACATCAGGAGGACCAGTGTCGGAAGAAAAAGGAACTTGACAGAGAGGACCACCTGTTTAGAGACCTGTTCTCAGAACAAACCAGCAGGATCTCTGAATTGGTGAACACTCTCACACGTCACCCACTCAGCTACTCCTATCTCAGCCCAGCAGGTGGTATTGTGCCTTATACAAGACTACAGACCTACATCCCTGCAGCTGCCTCAGTACCCTACCTCTCTCAAGGGCAGGCACCTTATAAGCCCTACACACCCACCACCTCAAGCTGACCACATCATGAGGAGCCAGTCTATCAGCATCCTTTCGGCCAACATTAGAGGTTTCATTACTAATGTTGGAGAGCTCACACATAGTTTTGTGAACACTCGACGTCCCGACATGATAGCTGTTGTTGAAACATTTTGGGATGACAGGACTCCAGAAAATTTTGCAAGAATTGCTGGCTACACCTCATGGATGAGAAGAGACAAGCAAGGGCAAGGAGGAGGTGTTGCTGTGTGCTTCTCTAAAAGTGTTCATGCCTAGCACATTGATGTTGCCACCCCTACTCATCTTGAAATGATATTCTTCAAGCTCTGCATGAACACTAGTACCTCTGTACTAGCATGTGCAATGTACAGACCTCAGTGGCAACACGCAGACCCTATCAACTTCCTAATGGAAAATATGGACTCCCTTCTGCTACAACACAACTGTCAACATATCATAATTGTTGGTGACCTCAACCAACACCTTATACAGAGGGACTTTGATGACCTTCTTGCAGTATTTGACAAGAGAAACTTTGTTGATTTCCCTACTCACATCTCTGGCTCCTCCCTTGACCCAGTAGTGAGTGATCTGGCAGAAGGTATAGTCACTTGTCAACCCCTCGGCTACGTTGGATCGTCTGACCACAAGGCTGTTTTTACGACACTTAAGTTCCCAATAGAACGAGGTGAGGAGTCCACACGCACAACCTGGCTATGGGAAAGAGGTAATTGGCCAGCCCTTTGCTCTGAGCTTGCCACCACCGATTGGAATGCTCTTCTCCAAGGGGATGTTGACAACCAAGTGAAAGCTTTCACAAGAACACATTCCTCACCTGCAATATGTGACGAAGCCTACAGATCAGCCTTGGTTTGGCTTTCGTTGTAGAGAGGCTGCTACTGCTAAGTACAAAGCATGGCGAAGGTATTAGAGACATCCTACCACCTATAACAGGAACTTGCACAGGCAAGCCTGTAGGCATATTGGTGACGTTCAAAAGTGGGCCATTGCTAAATGGGAGGTGGACACAAAAAAGAAAGCTAGCATCAGGTAGGGTAGGCTCCAAAACCTGGTGGTCCCTGGTCAAGGACAGACAAGGTTATCTGCCTGATGAACTCATTCCACCTCTAAATCGACAGGATGGGACCACCTCTACTAGTAGTCAAGAGAAGGCAGACCTCTTTGCTGAACACTTTGCTACCAAAATGCAAGTTCCTGATCCGGCAATGGACCCTCCTTGGCTAGCTGCAAGAACTGTGTCAAAACTGTCAATGGTGACAATAAGGCAGGAGGAGGTGCATTTCCTTCTTAAATCGCTTGACCAAGAAAAGGGTGTGGGCCCAGACAAGTTGAGCCCAAGATTGCTGAAAAGATGTGCAGACCAGCTAGCAGCACCTCTAACTCGCATCTTTCAGCACTGCCTAGTACAGTGTAAATGGCCCTCTCTGTGGAAAGATGCAAATGTAGTCCCTGTTCACAAAAAGAAGAGCAGAGCAGAAATCAGGAATTACAGACCAGTGTCACTCCTGTCAATCACTGGTAAGATCCTTGAGAGTTTTTTTGACTACCACTCACTACTTTGTGATCGTCAATATGGCTTCAGGAAAGGTTACTCTGCTGCTGATCTGTTGTTAAACCTCTCCACTAAGTGGCACCAGTCACTGGATGAATCCAAAGTCAGCTGTGTGGTAGCACTGGACATTGCTGGTGCTTTCGACCGGGTGTGGCACCAGGGCCTCTTAGTAAAAATTCAAGCACTGGGAATTGCAGACTCTACACTATGTCTCCTCAGTGATTACCTTCATGGTAGATCTCTAAGTGTAGTTCTCAATGGAACGGAATCAGCAAGACATCCTATTGGGGCAAGTGTTCCACAATGAAGCGTGCTGGGACCATTGCTATGGAATGTCATCTCATCCCAGAATCGCATGCATATGCAGACGACTGTACACTGACATTCACTTATTCAAGAGAAGAAATGCCAGCTGCTCTAAGCTACATCAATCACCAGCTAAGAGCTATATCAGCCTGGGGAAATAGATGGCAAGTAACATTTGCACCTGGGAAAATGCAAATGATGATCGTCTCTAGGCACCATGATGGTAATGCTGATGCAGTAGTAAGGATGAAAGGGAGGGTGTTGGCACCTGGAGAAGAAGTTGATATCCTTGGGGTGAAATTTGACTCCAAACTAACCATGAAGAACCATGTTGTAAATCTAGCAAACAAGGCAGCCAGGAAGCTTACAGCACTTCGCCGTATCTCGCATCTGCTTGACAGTAGGGGTTGCAAGATTCTGTACGAGGCACAAGTACGCTCACACCTTGAGTATGCTTCACTTTCTTGGTTTGCCTGCCCCCCCTCTCATCTGCAACTGCTTGACAGAGTGGAGAACAGAGCAAGACGTCTCATCTCTCGAACGGACCCATCTTGGATAGATCTGTCATTTCAGCAGAGCCTTCAACATAGGAGGGATGTGGGTGGCCTTACTGTTATGTACAAGGCCAATATTGTCAAAGTACCACACTTGGATCCACTTCGAGGATAGCATGAAACAAGCTTTTATGCCACAAGACGGGCAGAAAGCAGCAACTTCACTCTGGCTGTACCCTTCTCCAGAACATCACTCCATCTGAGATCATATATACCGAGGATGACTCGAGTATGGAACACATTCGTACAGCATAATGATGTCAACGAGATAACGTCAAAGATTGAGACACTTATGCAGCATATGGAAATCTTTATTCAGGAAACGTTTCGCCACACAGTGGCTTCATCAGTCCAATACAAAGAGGAAGGCGTAAGGAGAGGAGGAGAATGAGGTAATCAGTCCCTTAACCTGGAGTCGATGTGTTCAGTCCATCAATCTTGTAGAATGTACAGCATAGGGCCGTAGACGTGGCTTATATACTGTAGTGAGGTGACGTGAAGCAGATGGAGGCGGGGTCATAGTGGTACCATCCACTAGTCGAAGTAGGTCTTCGTCCAAAGGTTGAACAAGTGTTGAAGAATTCTTTGTAACAAGATCCCATGATGCTGCAGTGTCCGACAGTTGTGATGAATGGTTTGAAAAACCGACAAGTTGACTGATTGGACTGATGAAGCCACTGTGTGGCGAAACGTTTCCTGAATAAAGATTTCCATATGCTGCATAAGTGTCTCAATCTTCAACTTGTCGGTTTTTCAAACCATTCATCACACACACGAGATAACGTCAGTTGATCAAATGAAAATGCTGGCCCACAGATGGCTCCAACTTCATCCTGTTCCCTACTTGTATGTCTCATAACAATAAAAATACTTTCAAATGAGCTGATGTAGGTAACAGCTCTTAGCTTGCCAATAAAGTTAGGAATCCTTAACCTGTAAATAATTTGTCAATAAAACTAGGGATCCTTAACCTTGTCAAAAAAAAAAAAAAAGGATTATCTTCACACTATTACTTCTTTCTCGGTATCGTGTTGCTGTCGTAGGTATTAACTGAAGAGGATCTTCCCAGTCATTTATCAAATTGTAGGTGTCTAGAAAAGCTTCTCCTCTCGAAGTAGATTTATAAAAGCAGTTGTAACTTTCTCTCAGATAATCAAAAGTAGCAAAATTGTTTCAAAATTAGCTCCGTAGAATTTTAAATTAAACAATAATGTAACAAATAACGAAGACAAATATTTAGTAGCGAATGACGAACAAAAGTAAGCCAGTCTAGTAACAATGCAGCACTGCGACTAGGGAAGAGGCGGGACCAGGAGCTATGAATCGACCCCTGCAACCACAACTAAGTGAATACAACTAGGTGAGTACTAGGCGAGTGTTACTGCTCAGACTCTAGACCAGTTAGTTAGTTTAATATGTTTATTATGCACCCCATACCCATCCTGTGGGCGGTAGTCAAAAGATTACAGAGGTACATAATTGGTCCAGGGACTGGACTCCAAAGTTTTGATAGCTGAGCAAGTTACAGAGGTAATGAACTCACAATTTACAAAGGTAATGAACTCACAATTTACAAAGGTAATGAACTCATAATTTACAAAGGTAATGAACTCCAGGTAAGTCTGGTCACAATCATGACAAGTTACAAAGGTATTTACAGATTACAGAGGTACGTAATGGGTCCAGGGACTGGGCCCCCAAAGTTTTGATAACTGAACTAGGTACAAAGGTAATGAGCTCACAAGTTACAAAGGTAATGAATTCTGTAGAATGGTTACTTACGTTTATACTTTGGCTACAATCATGAACAAATTATAGAGTAATGAGCAATTCACACTTCCACACCCGGTCACAATTGTAATGAGTTATTGGTGCAAATATTGATTGTTGAGTCACACACACCACACACACACACACACACACACACACACACACACACACACACACACACACACACACACACACACACACACACACACACACACACACACACACACACACACACTTTAGTTTAATATCTTTATGCACCCCATACCCATCCTGTGGGCGGTAGTCAAAAGATTACAAAGGTACATAATGGGTCCAGTGACTGGACCCCAAAGTTATGACAGCTGAACCAGTTACAAAGGTAATGAACTCCAGGTAGATCTGGTCACTAATCATGGCAAGTTACAGAGGTAATGAATCAGCTTCACTCCTATACATGGTTACAGTCATGAACAAATTACAAAGTAATGAACCACTGATACGTCCACACCTGGTCACAATTGTAATGAGTTATAAATACAAATATTAAGTGGATCATACACCCACACTAGTGCGCGCGCGCACATACACACACGAGGGCGCACGCACGGACATGTGCACACGAGCGTACAAATATATGCATACACACAAGGACGCACACCCACACACACACACCCACACACACACACACCAACACCCACACACACACACCCTCACACACACCCACACACACACCCTCACACACACCCACACACACACACCCACACACACACACACACACCCACACACGCACACACACACCCACACACGCACACACACACCCACACACGCACACACACACACACACACACGCACACACACACACACACCCTCACACACACCCGCACACACACCCTCACACACACCCACACACACGCACGCACACACACACACACACACACACACACACACACACACACACACACACACTCACACACACCCTCACACACACCCACACACACACACACACACACACACACACACACACACACACACACACACACACACACACACACACACACACACACACACACACACACACATGCACACATGTGGTAATGCTTTATTTACAGCTAGCAAAGTCAGGGTATTTCTCCAGAATGGTCTGCAATATACCACTGTGGATAAAATACTTAGCCATTTCTTGAACACTTCTGAGTGAGTTGTTTCTAAATTCATTAATTTGATCACACTCCAGTACATAATGACGCAATGTGTGACAATAGTCCATCTGGCAAAGTTTACATTTCGTTTGGTCTACATCTGGTGGTGGTGATTTAACCTGCCAAAGATACTTGTAACCCAGCCGGAGCCGGGCAGTAGTGACATCCAAGAGTCTACTTATCTTGTTGGATGCACCATAGACATGTGGCTCCTCCTGCATGATGGAATGATGATAGATGGACTGACTTGTGTCAATCTCCCTAAGTCTTAAGTCAATAAAGTTCATTTGAAGTTCTTTTCGTATTATTGTTCTCAAACTGCTAAATGACAACCCAAGATTGTAATCTACCCCCTCTTTGAAAGCATACAGCTTAGCCAATTTATCAGTTCTATCATGCATCTGAAGACCAATGTGAGATGGAATCCACAGCATGTGCACTCTGACTCCACTGTCCACAATCTTACCATATCTATGTCTGGCTTCTGACAAAAGCATGCCACAATTTATACTTAATGAGTTGAGAGCATTTATGGATGACAGAGAATCAGTTACAATTAAAGTGTCAACCTTAGATACATGGACACATTTGAGTGCAAGGAGTATGGCAAACAGTTCTGTTTGAAGGGTAGAGGCCCAGTTATTGATGCGTGCTCCAATTTCTTTATGAGAGCCATCACTCTGTGTGACAACAGCAGCACTACCAGCTGCACCAGTGGACTGGTGAACAGAACCATCGACGTAAATAATTTGTGAAAGATTGTTCTGTGTGACTAAGTTATCAATACAGCTTAAGGCATCATGTTTGGCTTCAAGACGAAGCTTTGGTTGTGATTTAAGAAGAGTTTTCGGGGGAAATGGAGGAATGGTAGTTTGGAATGGGGTGATATCCCATGGAGCAGGGAAATGTCTCTGTTGTCCAACTTGATATAGATCATGTAGCTGGTTCATGCGGAGGTCGGTTCCAGTTTTTTCGATCCATCTGGAAGGATGTTCACCAGTGCTGAGGAAAGTTTGGAGGGCTTCTGTGCAGGGGTTTGAATGGGCTAGCCTAAGCATATTGACCCCAATAAGGATATTTCTTTCAGTAACACGATCTCTAATGCTTGGAATATTAAGTTCTTTCCGCATATTTAAAATTTTGGCAGTACGAGGGCATCCTAGGATGATCCTCATTGCTTCGTTTTGCAGTTTTTCCAGCCCTCCAAGCTTCCAGTCAGACACGAGTGCAAGTAGTGGCGCTGCATAATCAACCAATGATCTAATATAAGCAAGATACATCATTTTCACAATTTTAACATTAGCACCATACCTGGGATGAAAACCTGCCACAACTCTAAGTGCTCTCAGCCTTTCTTTGTATTGGCGACAAAGTCTCGTTACAACAGGTCCAAGTAGTGGAACCTCAAAGCCTAGATACCTGTATCTGCTTACATATTCTAGAAGAGACCCATCATGCAACTGGATCTGACGAACTGTGCCTCTCTGCCGAGGAGGACGCCTGTTGAGTATCTTTGTTTTATCCCCTGAGATTATTAACCCCAGGTCCTGACACGAGGCTAAAACATGATTAAGAATGTTTTGGGTGTTGGAGAATCCGGTAGTGTGAATCATTATGTCATCAGCAAAACTAACCATATAATGATGGGGCTGGCTAGGCATGGCATTAAGTAAGGCATTAATCAAAATGTTGAAAAGGGTGGGACTAAGCACACCTCCCTGTGGGGTTCCTAATTCAAAATCTTTAGTTACACTTCTATGTCCCTGGAACAACACAGACGACTTTCTGTTGGACAGGTAACCTTTAATCCAGCGGAGAAGCCATCCTCCAACATCCATTCTGGCAAGTTCACTAATGATTACATGTCTGTTGGCTACATCAAAAGCGGATTTAAGGTCAAGGAACGTAGTGTATGAGCTGTCAGTGTGCAGAGTGAGAAAGGTGGTAATGCAATGATGCACACTCCTTCCATGCATGAAGCCATGCAACCGGGGTGACAAGAATTCCTTAATTCTGTGCATAAGACGATTAAGAATCATCCTTTCAAATGTTTTACACAAGCAGCTAGTAAGGGATATTGGGCGAAATGAGTTTTGTTGATTGGGCTTTGGAATGGGAATAATGAGGCTATTGGTCCATGATTTAGGGAGCTCCCCAGTGACATAACTCATGTTATATAATTCAAGTAAAGGATTACCTGGTACTCGACACAGCAATCTGAGTATGTTGTAAGTAATACCATCCTCACCAGGCGACGTGGAGTTGCCCTTAGTTAGTGCTGCATCAAGTTCATAATTAGTGAAAGGAATGTTGCAGTCATCTGCCTTGCTGAGCATAAAGCAAACAAGTCTCTCCCTTGCATCATATTTGTCCATTAATTTCGCCTGTGTGGTACTGGGAAGACTGTCATAGCTAGATGTAGCAGCCCAAGCACTGACTAACTCATTCGCCCTATGCAAGGGATGAGGGTGCGCGATCTGCCCAGTTCTGTTACCCTTAATTCTATTTATGTCCCTCCATGCCCGGCTAAGTGGTGTGTGAGCATTGAGACCATTGACAAATTGTTCCCAGTCTGTTTGCCGCAGCTCTGTCATACGCTCTCTGGCAGCAGCAAGGGCAGTTTGGAAGAGGCTCAGCATTTCGGGGGTACGATGGTTTCTATAGGCTAGGCCTAGTCTGCGAGCAGTACGTTTCAATGTTCGAAGTTTAGAATCATTGTAATAGGTATGATTTTTATAAGACTTATGATTATTATGGAAGTCATTTGGATTTAGAGTAGTAGGAGGTTTCAGAGGCGGCTCTAAGAAGTTCTGAATACTGCTCACAAGGTCATTGTTAAAAGTCTCGACAGAGGTACACTCATAGGATTTATACCAGTCAGTCACATGTGCAACAAAGTCATCATGTTGATCAGGGGAAACATTAAGACGTTTCCGTTTGAATATCCCACCAGGGAGAATAGTATTACCAATATATAGAGAGGTTAGCCTTGGGAAATGATCAGACGCTATATCTGTTACAATGGAAGACTCACAGCTGGCAGAAGTAATGTTGAAGCCAAGACACAGATCAAGGACACCTCCATAGATATGTGTGGGTTCAAGGTCACCTACAATTTGCACATTATCATGACTGTTTAAGAGTGACAACAGTTGATTGCCATTACGATTACCAAACTGAGAGTTTCCAATGCTTTTGTGTCTTGCATTATAATCACCAATAATGAGAGTAGGTTCAGACTGAGCACAAGTTGGGAGCTCCAAGTAATTAAACTTATCAGCAGGAGCGTACAAGTTAAATATGTTGAGAGCAGAGTTCCCAATATAAATCCTAACACCGTGATACTGTAGCCCGTCTGTTTTCTTATGTGCAAGAAGTTGATGGGGAAGTGATTTTTTAATATATAGAACACAAGAATTAGTAGATTTGAGGTTATATGTAACAAACGATGGCAATTTAGGGGGTTGGGATTTTTCAGGGACTCTGCACTCTTGTAGACACACAATATCAATGGATTCAGTGGTTACTTTATGATGCAGGTCAGAAAATCTTTTTCTAAGTGATGCAATATTCCAACTTAAAATGGATAGTTTATACGAGTTTGGTTCCATTATAAAAGTCCAGGGATAGTTTTCAATTTCTCAGCAAAATGAAAAAACTTACTAAATAACAAACAGACATAATCAATATCAATATCATCAGTATTATCCTTATCCATTAGTCTCCTAAGTGCACTTCCATTAGTGAGACCTCTTGGGAGTCTTTGTACACAGAGGTCACTGCGCTCTTTGTCTGTGAATGTATGGAAGGTGACACTATCCCTCGCACTCAACTCTCCGCTTTTATTACACTCATCACTATCATCACATGTATCACTTCCCTCATCATTATGACCAGTGATACATACACCATTATCAACAACCGGGTCATCTCCACACTCAGTATCTATCAATACATTACACTCATCAGGTTGACTATCATGATGGCCTTCACTGCCCTTATCATCTTCACTGTGATTGTAAACACCACTATCAGATTCATCGT
This sequence comes from Cherax quadricarinatus, assembly GCF_038502225.1. Lineage (NCBI taxonomy): Eukaryota > Metazoa > Arthropoda > Malacostraca > Decapoda > Parastacidae > Cherax > Cherax quadricarinatus. The sequence continues at coordinate 28,222,240 of NC_091302.1, forward strand.
TTTTGTGATTATTAACACCACTGCAATCATCAGTTTGTTCATCATCACCACACTCATTTTCATAATGGCTGACTATAGCCACCTGGCTGATACATCATTATTTTACCACAACATTCAGAGATGGGTGACACATCAGTTCCTGTTTCAAACATTTCCAGCTTATAGTTTCACAAAATTTATTCCTGTCGATCAAGGTCTTGGCAAACTAGTAGATTTTTTATTTAGTATCACGGTCATTGTCTTGAACCAGACCCAAACTTGTTTCCTCACATAAAAAAGCATTCTGTTATTTTGCATTCTTAGCATCTTGGTTTATGGTCATGCATGTCTGCCACACTGACACTGGTTAATTTTTTTGCTCCATGTAACTGTGCATTGCTGATACGAGTGTATAATTTTTGCGGAATTCTGCATTGTTATTTCTCAGGGTATCAATTACGCCTGCGCCTTCATCTGCCGGGTCCAGCAATATCGGTAAACTGTTCATATATATGCATATGTATGTATATATATATATATATATATATATATATATATATATATATATATATATATATATATATATATATATATATATATATATATATATATATAAGAATAGCAAAATTCCAAGCGCTTTCGTGAATTCTCAAGTTATCATGGAACTATAAAAGCAAAACATCAAAAGGAAGGCTTACAAGGGCCCGACTACACCTCACAGTCGCGTCACAACACCCAGTTGTATGAAACACAACTGATACTCTACTCAAGCATTAAGATTTTTTGCTTGTCTAATGTATCCCAAATTTTATTAATTATAAACGAATCTAATTTATATAAACCAAAAGAAATATTCATATTATTTTCAAAACTGCTTTTTATGAAACATAATTCTATTATATTTCTGTCGACCATGGACTTGCTTTTTTGAAAATCAATTGGATGGTTAAGAATCACATGAATAAACAGAGCATTAGAATCTTGTCCAGTTCTAATGCTATATTTATGTTGTTTTAATCTTAGTTCGAGATTTTTACCAGTTTGACCGTAATAAACTTTATCGCAAATTTTACAAGGAATCTTAAAGACACATCCATCAGCATTTTGGGGGGAATTCTTTATCAAAAGTTTTTTTTTTTTACTTTTTAATTTGATATTAAAAGTCTTAAGAGGAGAAAGCATACCAACTAAGTTTTCATGGTAAGGGAGAACCAACATATTTTTGGTTGAATAATGTTGGTTGTTCCTTTCTGAATTGTAAGAAATTTTCTGGCAGTTTTAAAAGATTTATCAGTTAAGTTTCTTGGATATTTTAGATCACTAGCTATTTCATAAATTTTTGAGATTTTTTCATCTATGAATTCTGAACAACAAATACGGAAAGCTCTCAAAAACATTGATGAGAATACAGTTTATTTTTCATAGTTTCTTGATAATATATATATATATATATATATATATATATATATATATATATATATATATATATATATATATATATATATATATATATATATGTGTGTGTGTGTGTGTGTGTGTGTGTGTGCATATATATGCAAATATCACAAACAAAGAGATACAGGATGCAATCAACACATCAGAAACTTGTAAAATTGCAGAAAAGAGGTGAGGGTGGGAGAAGGGTATGTAGAGGAAATGCCCACAGCCAGAAGGATGAATATGATAGCACTAGGAAAAACCCACAAGCATTGATATTGTAATAGCCTCAACGAAATTAATGTGGCAATAATAAAACATTCAGTTATATTCCACTAAGACATCAATAACTTTACAAACAGAAATATATTGTCAGTGTTATAGAAGTCACTGGCAATTATAGAGAAGCGAGAAAACAGTAACATTAAAAGGGGACATTCCTAGAAGCTATGTAAAGGAAACGGGGCTCATTAAAATAAACTCATTTAAAGCGGGAGGCATCTGGAATAACAGGAAAGACGGTCACAGTTATTCAACCCACATAATTCTGAGACAAACTCCTGGTTCATCCTTCAGAAACTGCAGGAAAAATATGTCCTAATTCCTAGGTGTGGCACTACATTTAAAACAGTCTAATGCATTCATATAAGAACCCAGTTTTAGACTTTGTACTATTGCCTCAACTAAACTTGAATCTAATTTCAACAGCCCATCGCTGATATTGTATAATGACTGCCTATAATGCTTAATTGCCGATTCTACAATACTACTGCCAAGCCAAGAGGAAAAAGGGAAGATGACTCTTGCTTCCAGCCAATTTGCCGGGTTATTACAAGCTATAATATTGTTGAAAATCACGACCGACTCCTGTGCTATACGTATCAAATAACGGTGCTGGGAAATTCTTATTTCCCAGCACTACATACACCACACACACATACAACACACACACCACATACACCACACACGTACACCACATACACTGCACACGTACACCACACACATATACACTACATGCACCACATACACCATATAAACATACATCACACACACCACATACACTACACACACATACACCACACACACACCACACACACCACATACACCACACACACACACCACACAGACACACACACCACATACACCACACACAGACACACACACACACACACACACACACCACATACACCACACACACCACATACACCATACACACATACACCACACACACACACACACACACACACACACACACACACACACACACACACACACACACATACACTATACACACATTCACAACACATACCACACATACACCACACACACACACACATACACCACACACACACATACACCACACACACATACACCACACACACACATACACCACACACACATACACCACACACACACACACATACCCCACACACACATACACCACACACATACACCACACACACACATACACCACACACACATACACCACACACACCATACACACATACACCACACACACACACACACACACACACACACACACACACACACACACACACACACACACACACACACACACACACACACACACACACACAAACACACACACATACACAATATTCAATATTCAATGCATCTATCGGAACAGGGAGATTGCCTGAGGCATGGAAGACAGCAAATGTAGTCCCAATCTTTAAAAAAGGAGACAGACATGAAGCACTAAACTACAGACCAGTGTCACTGACATGTATAGTATGCAAAGTCGTGGAGAAGATTATCAGGAGAAGAGTGGTGGAACACCTAGAAATGAATGATCTCATCAACATCAACCAACATGGTTTCAGGGACGGGAAATCCTGTGTCACAAACCTACTGGAGTTCCATGACATGGTGACAGCAGTAAGACAGGAGAGAGAGGGGTGGGTGGATTGCATATTCTTGGACTGCAAGAAGGCATTTGACACAGTTCCACACAAGAGATTGGTGCAAAAACTGGAGGACCAAGCAGGGATAACAGGGAAGGCACTACAATGCATCAGGGAATACTTGTCAGGAAGACAGCAGCGAGTAATGGTACGTGGCGAGGTGTCAGAGTGGGCACCTGTGACCAGCGGGGTCCCACATGGGGTCAGTCCTAGGACCAGTGCTGTTTCTGGTATTTGTGAACGACATGATGGAAGGAATAGACTCAGAAGTGTCCCTGTTTGCAGATGACGTGAAGTTGATGAGAAGAATTCATTCAATCGAAGAACAGGCAGAACTACAAAGGGATTTGGATAGGCTGCAGACCTGGTCCAGCAATTGGCTCCTGGAGTTCAACCCCACCAAGTCATGAAGATTGGGGAAGGGCAAAGAAGATCGCAGACAGAGTACAGTCTAGGGGGCCAGAGACTACAAACCTCACTCAAGAAAAAAGATCTTGGGGTGAGTATAACACCAGGCACATCTCCTGAAGCGCACATCAACCAAATAACTGCTGCATCATATGGGCGCCTAGCAAACCTCAGAACAGCATTCCGACATCTCAATAAGGAATCGTTCAGGACCCTGTACACCGTGTACGTTAGGCCCATATTGGAGTATGCGGCACCAGTTTGGAACCCACACCTAGCCAAGCACGTAAAGAAACTAGAGAAAGTGCAAAGGTTTTCAACAAGACTAGTCCCAGAGCTGAGAGGTATGTCCTAAGAGGAGAGGATAAGGGAAATCAACCTGACGACACTGGAGGACAGGAGAGATAGGGGGGACATGATAACGACATACAAAATATTGAGAGGAATTGACAAGGTGGACAAAGACAGGATGTTCCAGAGATGGGACACAGCAACAAGGGGACACAGTTGAAAGTTAAAGACACAGATGAATCACAGGAATGTTTGGAAGTATTTCTTCAGCCACAGAGTAGTAGGGAAGTGGAATAGTTTGGGAAGCGATGTAGTGGAGCAGGATCCATACATAGCTTGGAGCAGAGGTATGATACGGCTCACTGTTCAGGGAGTGTGACCTAGTAGCGACCAGTGAAGAGGCCGGGCCAGGTGCTAGGACTCGACCCCTGCAACTTCAACTAGGTGAGTACACACACACACACACACACACACACACACACACACACATACATACCCCACACACACACATACACCACACACACACATACACCACACACACATACACACACACACACACACACACCACACACATACACCACACACATATACACCACACACACACACATACTCCACATACACACATACAACACACACACACACATACACCACACAAACACATACACCACACACACATACACCACACACACACACACACACACACACACACACACACACACACACACACACACACACACACACCACACACACACACACCACACACATACACAATACATATACACCACACACACATACATAACACACACACCATACACACAACATACACCACACACACATACACCACACGCGCATACACCACACACACATACACCACATACACCACACACATACACCACACACACATACACCACACACACACCTACACCGCACACACATACACCACACACACCACACACACAAACACCACACACACCACACACACACATACATCACACACAAGCCTACACCACACACACATACACCACACACACATACACGACACACAAATACACCACATACACCACACACACATACAACACACACACCACATACACCACACACACATACAACACATACACCACACACACACACCTACAGCACACACACACACATGCACCACATACACCACACATACACACACACACACACACACACATACACATACAGACACACACACACACACACACACACACACACACACACACACACACACCTTCGTGTTTTTGAGGGGTGCAACAACCCCTAGCAGTAATCAGTGGTAGTGACAAAGTCAGTGAACAAACCTACGAGTGATAACTATAGTTATTAGTTGAAAAAATTCGAGGGGAAACCTAAATTCAGTATTTTCTTTTAAAAGTGCCAAACCGTTGTGGATCTACTAGGCACTGTTGCCACACAGATACAAACATAAAAATATCAAAGTGTGGAAACGGGTGATCAAGAATTACCAGCGTTTGGTTAACAAGTGAAATGTGGGGCACCGTAATGTGAGAGTGAAAAAGTTAATAGGCAAAAGGAGAAAGAAAAAATAAAATATACAACAAGGGAAGGTGGCAGTAGGCCTACTGAAGCAGTGACGTCACAACAGTTTGTATGCCATTATACATATAAAGTGTAACACCGAATGTGAAGTGTATTCTGTAATAAGTGAAAAGTGAAATCACTTGAGGAACGCGAGATGCATGAGCATATATGGTTATAAACATCACGGGTGAAGGAGTTACAAATTAGTGAGAGAAGGCCTATGTACGACCACTACGTCATCAGCTTCTGGCAACTTGTCATCACACCGCTGTCAGCGCAAGTATTCCACCTGTTGAGGTTGCATATTGCAAGATTGAGTCTGGTCCTGCATCACTGTTAGATACTGGTCACTCACTCCTGCAAGCCATTACCAGAATTAGAGTAGAAATAGCATAGAGGACAGTGCAAGGTGTAAAGCAGTAGTGAGGGATATGTCAGACACTTAAGCTGAGACAAGCTAAATTTTACAACCTAGCTACTTTCTGAATTTTAGAAGTAGAATCGATAAGTGTTACAAGTATTGGTAAGCTTAGAATTACTGGTATCTACCGGTATTTATTAGCAGTATGAATACTTAGAAGTGGGGGCACACACACACACACACACACACACACACACACACACACACACACACACACACACACACACACACACACACACACACACACACACACACACGCACACACACACATATACATACACACACACACATACACACACACATACACACACATACACACACACACACACACACACACACACACATACACACATACACATACACACACACACACACACACACACACACACACACATACACACATACACACATACACACACACATACACACACACACACACACACGTACACACACACACACACACACATACACACACACACACACACGTACACACACACACACACATACACACACACACACATACACATACACATACACACACAGGAACAAGCACTTGTAAGCTGTAGTACACACGCAAACACACATACACAGGATTTCACACCGTCCTGTGAACTGACCATCTGAACCTTTCTCCTCTCCCCCCCTCTTTCTACCCTAAGTAGACCTATCTCTACCTCTCTCACTCTTTACCTATATCTCTCTCTCTACCTATCTCTCTCTCTCTCTTCCCTCTCCCATCTCTCCCCTCTAACATCTCTTACCTCTAACACCTCCCCCCCTCTAACATCTCTCCCCCTCTAACATCTGTCCCCTCCCATTATCTCTCCCCTCTCCCTTTCCCCACCTCTCTCCCATCCTCCCCTCCCTCTCCCCCTAGCCTCTCTCCCCTCTTGCTCTTCCATCTCCCCCCTCTTTCCCCCTTCTCCCCCTCTTTGCCTTCTCTTTCTCTCTCTCTCTCCCTCTCTCCCTCTCTCTCTCTCTCTCTCTCTCTCTCTCTCTCTCTCTCTCTCTCTCTCTCTCTCTCTCTCTCTCTCTCTCTCTCTCTCTCTCTCTCTCTCTCTCTCTTGCTCTCTCTCTCTCTTGCTCTCTCTGGTCCCCATTTTCCCTTCTAAGTCTCCCCTCTCTTACTCTTCCCTTCACTCTCTCTCCCCCTCTACCTTTCCCTTCTCTCTTCTCTCACAAAAAAAAAAAAAAAAAAAAAAAAAAAAAAAAAAAAAAAAAAAAAAAAAAAAAAAAAAAATGTTGGGGACTCGCAGAAACCAAGGATCAGATGAGAATGGTTCTGGTAGGGAGGAGTGGATGGAGGAGCAGTGGAAAAGGATGGAACAAGAGTGGGAGAGAAAATTAGGAGAGCTTTCTGAAAAAATGGAGAAAGAGCTCTCTGTGAAATTGGAAAAGAGGTTGGAGAAGGAGACAAAGAATTGGGAGGCACAAGTCGAAACTGCAGTAGCCAAGATAAGCGTCCTAGAAGTTGAGATAAATAGGCTGAAGCGGGTTACAGGGGCAGTGACCAGAGAAGACACAGCATATGAAGCTGCGAGGCCGAACAGGAAGGAAGGAATTATGAATTATGCTAAGGTCACATCAGTCTGCCAAGGAGGACCAAGGAGTGAAAGGGAAGATCAGCTGGTTGCAGATGGAGAGGGTGATAGGTCGAATGCTGAGGCACAACAAGGCTATCAAGAGCCACTGGAAAAATCAAGGGAGAAACTGACCACATACAGGCAGGATCCAGAGTCACAGAGGGTGAGGCAATGGGAGGAAGAAAGGGCAAAATCAGTGTTTATCCATGGGCTTCAGGAGAGAGAGGAAAGGACACACACTGAAAGGCAGCAGGAAGAAAGAAAGGAGATTGAGAAAATCATCACGGAAATAGGTGAAGAGATGGACAAGATTGTAAATTTTCAGAGAATAGGGGGGTACTCGAAGGGGAGAAACCGACCAATCAAGCTGATTCTCAGGACGGAAACAGGGCGGAACAGGATCCTCCAAGAGAAACCACGATTGAAATACTCGGAAGAGTACAAGAGGGTGTTCCTAGACAGAGACAGAACAAAATCAGAACGACAGCAGCTGAGGGAGAGGACAAAAAAGCGAAAGGAGCTAGGAAAAGAGACAAGGAGGGAACCAGCAGAGGTCAGTCAGAGCAGAACAGAACAGCAAGGGCAAGCACACACACAACTACTCTCAGAACCATACAACCTATCACACCATCCCAACACACACTACAATCCATACCCACAGCCTCCACCCAACACCGAGCTATAGAATCCCACAGTATGCCACCAGGTCTCCCACCCTCACAGGCCCCCCAAACCACAGTGTTGGAAAGGAAACTGAAGGTATGATACACAAACGCTGATGGAATAACAAATAAGTGGGAGGAGTGGCATGAAAGAGTCAAAGAAGCATCACCGGACATCATAGCTCTCACAGAAACCAAGCTTACAGGTATGATAACAGATGCCATCTTTCCAACGGGATACCAAATCCTGAGGAAAGACAGAGGGAACGGGGGGGGTGGAGGAGTGGCGTTGCTGATCAAAAATCGCTGGAATTTTGATGAGCTGGAGAGAGGAGACAGCAGAGAAGAAAGTGATTACATAGCGGGAACACTTCACTCTGGAGGTCCCAAGGTGGTAATAGCAGTGATGTATAACCCACCACAGAACAGCAGGAGGCCAAGGCAAGAGTACGACGAGAGCAATAGAGCGATGGTTGACACACTGGCTAGAGTGGCCAGAAGAGCTCATGCATGCAGGGCAAAGCTCCTGATCATGGGTGACTTTAACCACAAGGAGATCGATTGGGAGAACTTGGACCCACATGGGGGCCAAGATACATGGAGGGCTAAGATGATGGAGGTGGTACTGGAAAACTTCATGTACCAACACGTAAGGGACACTACAAGAGAGAGAGGAGAGGATGAACCAGCAAGGCTGGACTTAGTATTCACCTTGAGTAGTGCAGATATCGAGGACATCACATATGAAAGACCCCTTGGGGCCAGTGACCATGTGGTTTTAAGCTTCGAATACACAGTAGAGCTACAAGTGGAGGGAGAAGCAGGAAGGCCAGGACGAATGAAGCCAAACTACAAGAAAGGGGACTACACAGGAATGAGGAACTACCTGAACGGGGTTCAGTGGGACAGAGAACTGGCAGGGAAGCCAGTTAATGAGATGATGGAATATGTAGCAACAAAATGCAAGGAGGCTGAGGAGAGGTTTGTACCCAAGGGTAACAGGATTAATGAAAAAGCCAGGATGAGCCCATGGTTTACCCAAAGGTGCAGGGAGGCAAAAACCAAGTGTGCTAGGGAATGGAAGAAATATAGAAGGCAAAGGACCCAGGAGAATAAGGAGAACAGTCGTAGAGCCAGAAACGAATATGCACAGATAAGAAGGGAGGCCCAAAGACAATATGAAAATGACATAGCAGCGAAAGCCAAATCTGACCCGAAACTGTTGTACAGCCACATCAGGAGGAAAACAACAGTCAAGGACCAGGTAATCAGGCTAAGGAAGGAAGGAGGAGAGACAACAAGAAATGACCGTGAAGTATGTGAAGAACTCAACAAGAGATTCAAAGAAGTGTTCACAGAGGAGACAGAAGGGACTCCAGAAAGACGGAGAGGTGGAGCACACCACCAAGTGCTGGACACAGTGCACACAACCGAGGAAGAAGTGAAGAGGCTTCTGAGTGAGCTAGATACCTCAAAGGCAATGGGGCCAGATAACATCTCCCCATGGGTATTGAGAGAGGGAGCAGAGGCGCTATGTGTACCCCTAACAACAATATTCAATACATCTATCGAAACAGGGAGATTGCCTGAGGCATGGAAGACAGCAAATGTAGTCCCAATCTTTAAAAAAGGAGACAGACATGAAGCATTAAACTACAGACCAGTGTCACTGACATGTATAGTATGCAAAATCATGGAGAAGATTATCAGGAGAAGAGTGGTGGAACACCTAGAAAGGAATGATCTCATCAACAGCAGCCAACATGGTTTCAGGGACGGGAAATCCTGTGTCACAAACCTACTGGAGTTCTATGACATGGTGACAGCAGTAAGACAAGAGAGAGAGGGGTGGGTGGATTGCATTTTCTTGGACTGCAAGAAGGCGTTTGACACAGTTCCACACAAGAGATTGGTGCAAAAACTGGAGGACCAAGCAGGGATAACAGGGAAGGCACTACAATGGATCAGGGAATACTTGTCAGGAAGACAGCAGCGAGTCATGGTACGTGGCGAGGTGTCAGAGTGGGCACCTGTGACCAGCGGGGTCCCGCAGGGGTCAGTCCTAGGACCAGTGCTGTTTCTGGTATTTGTGAACGACATGACGGAAGGAATTGACTCTGAGGTGTCCCTGTTTGCAGATGACGTGAAGTTGATGAGAAGAATTCACTCGATCGAAGACCAGGCAGAACTACAAAGGGATCTGGACAGGCTGCAGACCTGGTCCAGCAATTGGCTCCTGGAGTTCAATCCCACCAAGTGGAAAGTCATGAAGATTGGGGAAGGGCAAAGAAGGCCGCAGACGGAGTACAGTCTAGGGGGTCAGAGACTACAAACCTCACTCAAGGAAAAAGATCTTGGGGTGAGTATAACACCAGGCACATCTCCTGAAGTGCACATCAACCAAATAACTGCTGCAGCATATGGACGCCTAGCAAACCTCAGAACAGCATTCCGACATCTTAATAAGGAATCATTCAGGACCCTGTACACCGTGTATGTTAGACCCATATTGGAGTATGCGGCACCAGTTTGGAACCCACACCTAGCCAAGCACGTGAAGAAACTAGAGAAAGTGCAAAGGTTTGCAACAAGACTCGTCCCAGAGCTAAGAGGTATGTCCTACGAGGAGAGGTTAAGGGAAATCAACCTGACGACACTGGAGGACAGGAGAGATAGGGGGGACATGATAACGACATACAAAATACTGAGAGGAATTGACAAGGTGGACAAAGACAGGATGTTCCAGAGATTGGACACAGTAACAAGGGGACACAGTTGGAAGCTGAAGACACAGATGAATCACAGGGATGTTAGGAAGTATTTCTTCAGCCACAGAGTAGTCAGTAAGTGGAATAGTTTGGGAAGCGATGTAGTGGAGGCAGGATCCATACATAGCTTTAAGCAGAGGTATGATAAAGCTCACGGCTCAGGGAGAGTGACCTAGTAGCGATCAGTGAAGAGGCGGGGCCAGGAGCTCGGACTCGACCCCCGCAACCTCAACTAGGTGAGTACAACTAGGTGAGTACACACACACACACACACACACACACACACACACACACACACACATACACATACAAAGACACACACACACACACACACACACACACACACACACACACACACACACACACACACACACACACACACACACACACACACACACACACACGCGCGCACATAAGATAAGCGATGATTCCAGGATTCTGGAATCATCGCTTATCTCTATAACCAACAATTTCAACCAGAACAACGGCTTCTATAACATAGCTGAACCACTCGCCAAGAAACTTCTTCATCGCTATTCCACATAAGAACATAGAACACTGCAGAAGGTCTACTCAAAACTTGTCCAATACCCCTGCCAAGCTACCCAAGACTCTATAACTCCACCCGGTAGATCATCAGATGCAGCATTCTCCACCTGACCTCAACATTCTGAACATGACTATAAATACTCCCGTACCTTCCACCCCAGGTAGATCTGTGTGTGACTTGAAAAAGCCCACTGTGTGGGTGAAACGTTGTCAATAAAGGATCACATTATACTGCATATGTGTTTATATTTCCATTGTGTCGGTATTTGATACCATTTATTTCCACACACACACACACACACACACACAAACACACACACACACACACACACACACACACACACACACACACATACACATACAGACAAAGACACACACACACACACAAAACAGGCCTAGTGTTTAATCGTATGCAACAAAATCAAGAGGAGAGAACAGTGAAAATAAGGTCACATGTGAGGTCACGTGTGACCTCATTTATGACCCTTCTTTCTGAGCGCGAGAATGCCTTTCCAGTGCTGTGAAGTGTTTTCGTCAGGTCACATGTCAGGTAAAATTTTAGTGCCGTGTCAGGCAAAAGGGAACCTTGTCAACACACCTCATTATCCTCACAAATTCTCTTCATTAGAAAGTAATCAAATTTATACGTTCTTAAACTTATATTAATTTTCCCACTTGTACTAGTTTTTGATAAGTAAGCAAGTTGAGCAACGTAACTATGGAAACTGTCTCCTCTTCTTACTTCTCTACTTTTACTTCTTTTCCACCTCTTCAGTTCCTCCCTCTTCCCTCTGACATCTGTCATCCCCAACCGATGTAAACAAGTGGAGCGTGACGTCACCAGAGCAGCAATACCAAATGTTCGGGATATCACCTGTCACGTGGGGAAGGGGAGGTTTTGCCGAGGTGGTGGAGAGAGGGTATGGGGCTGAGACGGGGGACAGCCATTAGTCTAGATCAATTTTTCTTTGGACGAATATTCCCAAATATAATTAATTAGGTATCCCTCTGAAAGAGAGTACCTGTCGGGGTCGCTCCCGTGTTTTTTTCATATTCGTATTTTCATCTCTGTGTAATAACTCGAGATTTCATATTCTGATTGACTTGGAACTTCCATATCTTTTTTCTTTTAAAACAAATTGTTATTTTTATTAAGATTTGTTTCACCTAATTTGTCAAAAACATGGTTTAAAAATGGGCTCCCAACATATATAAGGGGGACGTGTACTTCGCTTTAAGTGGTGACGTGTACTTAGCTCTGTGAAGACCTGTTTGTGTGCTCTCTGTGAATCTGAACCAGGATGCCCTCTCTTGAGCAACTTTACCAGCAGCTGAGAGAAGAGCTCAGAGTTGCTAAGCTGGAGATACGGCGATTAACGGAGGAGAACAAGAGGATTCGTAGTAATCCTCCTGTTGTGAGTCCCCAGGTTAAGAGGGGAGCTTGGTCAGTGGCCGGGCAACATGGAACCAAGCTGAGGATCAAGAAAACGGTTGGAGAGGGTGGGGTGGCATTGTGTGTCCGAGATCGCTTAAACTGTTGCATAAAAACGGGTATTAAGTCTGAAGTAACACATACAGAGTCTGTTTGGATAGATTTTTCAGAGGGGAATGAAAAATTAATTTTAGGTGTGATATACCGTCCCCCAAATTTAGATAGGGATCAGGGGAGACTACTATGGGAGGAAATTGTTAGGGCCACAAGGCACGATATTGTAGTAATTCTAGGAGACTTTAACTTTAGTCATATTGATTGGAATTTCTTGACAGGGAATTTAGAATCATACGACGTCTTAGAAGTAGTTCAGGATTGTTTTTTGAAGCAGTTTGTAACAGAACCTACAAGGGGTAATAACCTGCTTGACTTAGTTCTGGCAAACAATGAATCCATTGTTAATAATTTAGAAGTTTCAGAGGAACTGGGTGCTAGCGACCACAAATCAATTACATTTAGCATTGAATGGAAGTATTAGTAGGGATAACTCAGTAACAGTCCCAGATTTTCGCTTAGCAGATTACGATGGGCTTAGAGAACACTTATCATCTGTTGACTGGGGTAACGAAGAAAGCTATCAATATGACAGTTTTCTGAACACCATACATGCTGCTCAAAGAACGTTTATCCCGTATAAAGAAATTAGATCAAATAGAAATGACCCAAAATGGATGAATAATAGGCTGAAATATCTACTAGGGCATAAGAAAGGAATTTATAGGCGTATCAAAAGAGGTAAGGGTCATCTTATGAATCAGTATATTGACATTAAGAGGGACATTAAAAAGGGGATAAGAAAAGCTAAAATGGACTATGAAATTAAAGTTGCTAGGGATTCTAAAACTAACCCAAAAAGTTTTTTCCAGATATATAGAACAAAAGTCAGAGATAAGATAGGTCCCCTTAAAAATAACTATGGGCATCTTACTGACAAAGAGAATGAAATGTGCTCGATTTTAAATAATTATTTTCTCTCGGTTTTTACACAGGAAGACACTAATAATATTCCAGTAATTAATTTTTATAGTGGGCCAGAAGAAGATAAATTATGTAACATCACAGTCACTAGTGAAATGGTTGTGAAGCAGATAGACAGACTGAAGCAAAATAAGTCACCGGGTCCTGATGAGCTTTTTTCAAGGGTTCTTAAGGAATGCAAAATGGAACTCTGTGAACCATTAACTAATATTTTTAATTTATCTCTTCAAACAGGTGTAGTGTCTAATATGTGGAAGATGGCTAATGTAATTCCTATTTTTAAAACAGGGGACAAGTCGTTACCGTCAAATTACCGCCCAATAAGCCTGACCTCAATTGTAGGCAAATTACTAGAGTCAATTATAGCTGAGATTATAAGAAGCCATCTCGATAAGCATAGCTTGATTAATGATACTCAGCATGGATTCACAAGAGGCCGGTCTTGTCTAACTAATTTATTAACTTTCTTCAGTAAAACTTTTGAGGCTGTTGACCACGATAAAGAATTTGATATTATTTACTTAGATTTTAGTAAGGCATTTGATAGAGTTCCGCACCAAAGACCGTTGAAGAAAGTAGCAGCTCATGGCATTGGGACCTGCCTAGTATGGGCCAACAGGCCTCCTGCAGTGTTCCTCCTTTCTTATGTTCTTATGTTCTTACCAACAGACCCCTGGCTGTCTTCAAGAACGCACTGGACAGGCACCTAATGTCAGTACCTGACCATCCGGGTAGTGGTTCGTACGTCAGCTTGCGTGCGGCCAGCAGTAACAGCCTGTAGATGAATGGTTCAGAGAACCGACATGTTGATAAATTAGACACATGTGCAACTCTTGGGAATCTTATAAGCTGCTTCTACGCTCATATGCCGTATTCTATTCAAGATTGATGGACTGAACACATCGACTCAAGGTTGAGGGACTGATTACCTCATTCTCCTCCTGTTCTTCAAGTTTCTCCTACGTATGGACTGATGAAGCCACTGTGTGGCGAAACGTTTCCTCAATAAAGATACCCAAGAGTTGCACATGTGTCTAATTTATCAACATGTCGGTTCTCTGAACCATTCATCTACAAACCTGTTAACCACTGCAAATTCTTGGGATCTTAATACTTAGGAATTCTTCGCTTGCCTAATTCTTGGGCACGACCTACTTCCACATTGAACAAATGTGACACCACCTATGACTGCTGCACCTCTCCTGCCATACGGTTTATAAGCTGCTTCTCAGCTCATATGCCGTATTCTATTCAAGATTGATGGACTGAACACATCGACTCAAGGTTGAGGGACTGATTACCTCATTCTCCTCCTGTTCTTCAAGTTTCTCCTACGTATGGACTGATGAAGCCACTGTGTGGCGAAACGTTTCCTCAATAAAGATTCCCAAGAGTTGCACATGTGTCTAATTTATCAGTAACAGCCTGGTTGATCAGACCCTGATCCACCATGAGGCATGGTCTCAGACCGGGCCGCGGGGGCGTTGACTCCCGAAACCCTCTCCAGGTAAACTCCAGGTAATTATGCTTACGGCAACTCAAAACACCTACACTTTGTTCAAACCAAATATTATGGAAAATCTTGTTTCCCAACATCTACACTCCCCACCGTTGTGATTTTTTAGGTAGCTTTGACTCACAAAACATACCCTCTGGTCAAACTTGATGCTTTGGGTGGTTCTGACTCACAACACACAGATACAAATACACACACATTCCTGTGACGAGTGGGGTTCCACAGGGGTCAGTCCAAGCACAAGTGCAGTTTCCGAAAGGCATAGACTCAGAAGTGTCCCTGTTTGCAGATGATGTGAAGGTAATGAGGAGAATTAAATCGGATAAGGATAAGGCATAACTATGAAGGGATCTGGACAGGCTGCAAGTCTGGTCCAACAACTGGTTCCTTGAATTTAACCCCGTCAAATGCAAAGTCATGAAGATCGGGAAGGGCAAAGAAGACCGCAGACAGAGTATACGCTAGGTGGCCAAAGACTACAAACCTCACTCAAGGAAAAGGATCATGGAGTGAGTATAATACCGAGCACATCTCGTGAGGCGCAGATGAACCAGATAACTGCTGCAGCATATAGATGCCTGGAAAACCTATGAATAGCGTTCCGATACCTCAGTAAGGAATCGTTCAAGACTCTGTACACCGTGTACGTCAGGCCCATACTGGAGTATGCACCACGAGTCAGGAACCCACACCTAGTCAAGCACATCAAGAAATTAGAAAAACTGCAAAAAGACTAGTCCCAGAGTTAAGGGGAATGGCCTACGACGAAAGATTAAGGGAAATCGGACTGACGACACTAGAGGACAGGAGGGTTAGGGGAGACATGATAACGAAATATAAAATACTGCGAGGAAATGACAAGGTGGACAGAGGCAGGATGTTCCAGAGATGGGACACAGAAAGAAGGGGTCACAATTGTATGTTAAAGACTCAGATGAGTCAGAGAGATGTTAGGAAGTATTCCTTCAGCCATAGAGTTGTCAGGGAGTGGAATACTTCCATTCCCTAGCACACTTGGTTTTTGCCTCCTTGCATCTTTGGGTGAACCATGGGCTCATCCTGGCTTTTCCATTATTCCTGTTACCCTTGGGTACAAACCTCTCCTCAGCCTCCTTGCACATTGTTGCTACATATTCCATCATCTCATTAACTGGCTTCCCTGCCAGTTCTCTGTCCCACTGAACCTCATTCAGGAAGTTCCTCATTCCTGTGTAGTCCCCTTTCTTGTAGTTTGGCTTCATTCGTCCTGTGTGTGTGTGTGTGTGTGTGTGTGTGTGTGTGTGTGTGTGTGTGTGTGTGTGTACTCGCGTAATTGTAGTTCCAGGGGTCGAGACTTAGCTCCTGGCCCCACCCCTTCACTGAATGCTTCTAGATCCTCTCTCTTCTTGCTCCATGAGCTTTATCATACCTCGTTTTAAAGCTATGTATGGTTCCTGCCTCCACTACATCACTCGCCAGACTGTTCCACTTCCTAACCACCCTATGACTGAAGAAATGCTTCCTAACATTCCTGTGACATACCTTAATTTCTTAACGTGCTTGACCCGGTGCGGGTTCCAAACTGGTGCTGCATACTCCAGTATAGGCCTGACGTGCACGGTGTACAGTGTCTTGAAAGATTCCTTACTTAGGTATCAGAATGCTAATCTCAGGTTTGCCAGGCGCCCATATGCTGCAGCAGTTATCTGGTGTGCTTCCGGAGACGTGCTCGGTGTTATACTCACGCCAAGATCTTTCTCCTTGTGCGAGGTTTGCAGTCGTTGGCCACCTAGCCTATACTCTGTCTGCGGTCTTCTTTGCTTTTCTCCGATCTTCACGACTTTGCATTTGGCATGATTGAATTCGAGAAGCCAGTTACTGGACCACGTGTCCAGCCTGTCCAGGTCTCTATGAAGTCCTGCCTGATCCTCATCTGATTTAATTCTCCTCATTAACTTCACATCATCTGCGAACAGTGACACCTCTGAGTCTATCCCTTCCATTATGTCATTCACATATACCAAAAATAGCACTGGTCCTAGGACTGACTCCTGTGGGACCCCGCTAGTCACAGGTGCCCACTGCGATACCTCATCACGTACCATGACTCGATGTTGCCTCTCTGTCAGGTATTCTCTGATCCACTGAAGTGTCCTTCCCATTATACGTACCTGATCCTCTAGTTTCTGCACTAATCTCTTGTGAGGAACTGTGTCGAAGGCCTTCTTGCAGTCCAAGAAGATGCAATCAACCCATCCCTCTCTCTCTCGTCTTACTCCTGTTACTTTATCATAAGACTCCAGAAGGTTAGTGACACAGGATTTGCCCTTCATGAAACCGTGCTGGTTGTCGTTTATACTTTTGTTCTGTTCCAGGTGCTCCATCACTCCCCTCCCGATAATCTTCTCCGTGATTTTGCATACTATACACGTCAGTGACAATGGTCTGTTTGTTTATTGTCACTTTTATGTCTCCTTTTTTAAAAATGGGAACTACATTTACCATCTTCCATACCTCAGATAGTTGCCCAGTTTCAAGGGATGTGTTGAAGATTGTGGTTAATGGCACACACAGCATTTCTGCTCTATCTCTAAGGACCCACGGGGAGATTTTGTCAGGTCCCATTGCCTTTGAGGTATCAAGGTCACTTAGTAGCTTCTTCGCCTCTTCGTCACTTGTGTGTATGTCATCCAGCACTTGTTGGTGTATTCCCTCTGTCCTGTCTACCCAGAGTCCTTCCTGTCTCCACTGTGAATACTTCCTTAAATCTCTGGTTGAGCTCCTCACATACCTCTTGATCGTTTCTTGAGAGTTCCCAACCTTCTTTCCTCAGCCTGATCACATGATATTTGACTGTTGTCTTTCTTCTAATGTGGCTATACAGCAGTTTTTGGTCAGACTTGACTTTCGATGCTATGTCGTTTTCATACTGTCGCTGGGCCTCCCTCCTTATCTGTGCATACTCGTTTCTGGCTCTCCGACTGATCTCCTGGGTCCTTTGCCTTCTGTACCTCTTCCATTCACTAAAGTACTTAGTTTTTGCCTCCCTGTACCTTTGGGTAAACCAAGGACTTGCTTTGGTCTTCCCATTAATTCTGTTGCCCTTAGGAACAAACCTTTCCTCTGCCTCCTTGCATTTTGTTACATATTCCATCATTTCGTTTACTGACTTTCCTACCAGTTCTCTGTCTCACTGAACCTTCCGCAGGAAGTTCCTCGTACCTGTGTAGTCCCCCCCTTTTATTGTTTGGCTTTTCCCAATCGACTCCTGTTACCCTCTCCACTTGTAACTCTACTATGTAATCAAAACTCAGAACCAAGTGATCGCTAGCTCCAAGGAGCCTCTCATATGTGATGTCCTCAATGTCTGAACTACTCAGGGTTGCTGGTTCATCCTCCTCTCTCTCTCTGGTAGTATCCCTGACGTGTTGATGTATGAGGTTTTCCAGTACCAAATCCATCATCTTGGCTCTCCATGTGTCAGGACCCATGTGAGGCTCCAGGTTGAAATCACCCATAACAATAACTGTGCTCTGCACAATTGAGCTCTTTGTGCCACCTCAGCCGGTGTGTCCACCATATCTCTGTTGTTCCCTTCATATTCCTCTCTTGGCCTCACCTATTGCTTTCATGATACCTTCGATCGCTTTCTTCTCCCCCTGGTTTCTTTCATTGTAGGTTTTCTCTCCAACTTCTTGGAGCCCGTAGGCGTAGACAAACACTGACCTCTCCCTCTCCTCCTCCCACTGTGTCTCCCTTTGTATCCTCTGAGGTGTTTTAGTTCCATCCATTAAAACATTCCTGCCTTCAGTCCCTGCTCTTGCTGCAGCCCTTATGTTCAGTGGAATGTCTTTCCTGCTCAGCTGCAAGTGTAGGTAATAAGGATATTATTGGTATAACAGAGACCTGGTTCAACCAGAAAGATAGCAAAATGCCTTCTGAATGAAACATACAGGGTTATAAACTATTTCACACTGATAGGGTCAACAGGAAGGGTGGTGGAGAGGCGATGTTTGTCAGAGAAAATTTAAATTGTTGTCTTAGACATGATATAAGATTAGAAACATCGAACACTGAATCTGTTTGGCTACAGTTTCTCGAGGGACGTGACAAATTAATTTTGGGTGTGATTTATAGGCCCCCAAACCTTGATAGGGAGTGCAGTAAGCTGTTATGGGACGAAATTCATAAGGCATCTAGATATGAAAATGTTGTGATAATGGGAGATTTTAACTTTAGACAAATTGATTGGAACAATATGACAGGAAATCTTGAGTCTAGTGACTTTCTTGATACGGTTCAGGATTGCTTTTTAGAACAGGTTGTGACAGAACCAACTAGAGGAAACAATCTGCTTGACTTGGTTCTTGCCAACAAAGATTCACTAATTAATAATCTTGAGGTTAATGATGAGCTTGGGGAAAGTGATCACAAATCACTTAGTTTCAATATATCATGGAATTACCCAGATAACTGCAATCAAATCTCTGTCCCAGATTTTCGCTTGGCCGACTTCATGGGACTGAAAAATTACCTGGGTGGGATAAATTGGGATGTCCTGACTATGGGTCAGGTAGGTGATCTTGGTTGCCAATATGACGTTTTTCAGAGCATAGTTTTAGCTGTCCAGACAAGTTTTGTTCCGAGTAGGGAAATTAGATCTAACAAAAATGATCCCAAATGGATGAACAATTGATTAAAGCATCTCATTGGTCAAAAGAGAGGCATATATAGGCGTATCAAAAGAGGGGATTGGCAGTTAAGAAATCAACATATTCAATTAAAGAGAGAAATAAAGAAAGGAATAAGAAAAGCAAAAAGGGATTATGAGGCTAAGGTCGCAAGGGATTCAAAGGCTAACCCAAAAGGGTTCTTTCAGGTATACAGAAGTAAGATTAGGGACACAAGATTGGCCCACTTAAGAGTAATTCTGGTCAGCTGCTTTGGGGATTAGCGTGGACGGTTACAAAGCATGGCTTGCTTCTGCAGTGTTTTAAAAATTGAGGTTGGAGAGTTGAAGGAGGAGGTCTTGCTTCTCCAGGAGGAGATTAGGAGGCTGAAGGTCCACCTCAATGGGTCTGGGAGAGAGTGTGAGGTGGCTGGAGTTGTGGGGGATGAGGCTTCTAGCAGTGAGGTGCAGTCTGTCTCTCGCTGTGAGGAGGCTGTAGTTGGGGAGGTAGCAACGGCTACCAGCAGTGAGGTGCGGTCCAGCACCTGCTACAAGTGGCGAGTGGTTCACAGTAATGGGAGGCGCATCAGAGTAAGGAAAGTTAAGAGTGAAGATCTGAAGGTAGGAAATCGCTTCTCTGTTCTTCAGGATGAATGTACTTCAGTGGCCAGTGAAGGTAAAGGTACTACTGCCCCTGCTAATGGAGGTAAGCGCATTCTTGTGGTTGGTGACTCTCAGGTAAGATATATTGACCGTGCTTTTTGTAATAGGAATAAGAAGATGAGAGATAGAGTGTGCTTCCCTGGAGCTGGTGTTGGGGACATAGTCAACAGGCTGGATAATATCATGTCAGGTAATGGGAACAAGCCCATTATCTGTCTCAGTGCTGGTGGAAATGATATTGGGAAGGGTAGGAGAGAAGAGCTGCTAGATAAGTACAGGTCAGCTATAGATTTCATTAAGTCTAAGGGAGGGATCCCAATCATATGTAGCATCTTCCCTAGAAGGGGAGTAGGAAATGAATGGTTGTCTAGGGCAATTGGTGTAAATTGCTGGCTAGACAGATACTGCAAGGAACTTGCAATCCCATTCATTGACAACTGGAACAACTTTTATGGCAAACATGATATGTATGCAAGGGATGGGGTACATCTCTCTGGGGCAGGGGTGGTAGCACTTGCAGACTCGATTGAGAAGGCCATTGGTGAAATGCCTATGATTTTAAACTGATGGAAGATAGAGGTATGGGTGTGTGTGGGAAACAAGCAGGTTGCAACACTAGGGTTGGAAACAGTAAATGTATAAAAGGCATTCAGCATGAAGTTATAAATAAAGACAATAGATCAGGTCAGCAAACAAAGGGGGACACCAGAGGGCAGCAAGGGACTAGCTCCCTTAAGGTTTACTATACTAATAGCAGGAGTGTAAGAAATAAGATAGATGAGCTAAGATTAATTGCAAGTGCAGGAAACATAAATATTATTGCTATAACAGAGACCTGGCTCAATCTGAAAGATAGAGAGATGCCCTCTGAATGTCACATACAAGGCTATAAATTATTCCACACTGACAGGGTCAACAGGAAAGGTGGTGGAGTAGCGATGTATGTCAGAAACAATTTAAATTGTTGTGTTTGACAAGATATTAAATTAGAAGCGTCAGCCACTGAATCTGTTTGGTTACAGCTTCTCGAGGGCCGAGAAAAACTAATTTTGGGTGTGATTTACAGGGCCCCAAATCTTGATAGAGAGTGCAGTAAACTTCTATGGGACGAAATTCGTAAGGCATCTACATACGAAAATGTGCTAATGGGAGATTTCAACTATAGACAGATTGACTGGAGCAATTTGACAGGAAATTTAGAGTCAGGTGACTTTCTTGATAGGATCCAGGATTGTTTTTTAAAACAGTTTGTGACAGAGCCTACTAGGGGAAATAACCTCCTTGACTTGGTTCTTGCCAGTAGGGAAACACTAATTAATAATATTGAGGTTAATGATGAGCTTGGGGAAAGTGATCACAAATCACTCAGTTTTAATATATCATGGAATTCCCCTAATAATGGCAATCAAGTCTCCGTCCCTGACTTTCGCTTGGCTGATTTCATAGGACTGAAAAATTACTTAGGTGGGCTGAACTGGAATGACCTGACTAAGGGTCAGGTAGGTGGTGATGGTTGCCGATATGATGCTTTCCAGGGCATAGTTCTAGCTGCTCAGTCAAATTGTGTTCCAAATAGGGAAATCAGATCAAACAAAAATGATCCTAAATGGATGAACAATAGATTAAAATATCTGATTGGTCAAAAGAGAGGCATATATAGGCAAATCAAAAGAGGAGAGGGGCAATTAAGAAATCGATATATTCAGTTAAAGATAGAAATAAAAAAGGGAATTAGAAAAGCAAAAAGAGATTATGAGGTTAAAGTTGCAAGAGAATCGAAGAGTAACCCAAAAGGATTCTTTCAGGTATACAGAAGTAAGATCAGGGACAAGATAGGCCCACTCAAAAGTTCCTCGGGTCAACTTACTGACAGTGATAAGGAAATGTGTAGAATTTTTAACACATACTTCCTCTCAGTTTTTACACAGGAGGATAACAGCGATATTCCAGTAATGATAAATTATGTAGAACAAGACGATAATAAACTGTGCACGATTAGGGTCACAAGTGACATGGTCCTTAGGCAAATAGATAAATTAAAACCTAACAAATCCCCAGGCCCTGATGAACTGTATGCAAGGGTTCTAAAGGAATGTAAAGAGGAGCTTAGCACACCTTTGGCTAATCTTTTCAACATATCACTACAAACTGGCATGGTGCCAGATAAGTGGAAAATGGCAAATGTGATACCTATTTTCAAAATAGGTGACAGGTCCTTAGCTTCGAACTATAGACCAATAAGCCTAACCTCCATAGTGGGAAAATTTATCGAATCAATAATTGCCGAGGCAGTTCGTAGCCACCTTGAAAAGCATAAATTAATCAACGAATCTCAGCATGGTTTTACAAAGGGGCGTTCCTGCCTTACGAATTTATTAACTTTTTTCACGAAGGTATTTGAGGAGGTAGATCATGGTAATGAATATGATATTGTGTATATGGACTTCAGTAAGGCTTTTGACAGGGTCCCACATCAGAGACTATTGAGGAAAATTAAAGCACATGGAATAGGTGGAGAAATTTTTTCCTGGATAGAGGCATGGTTGACAAATAGGCAGCAGAGAGTTTGCATAAATGGGGAGAAATCAGAGTGGGGAAGTGTTACGAGCGGTGTTCCACAGGGGTCAGTGTTGGGCCCCCTGCTGTTCACAATCTACATAAACGACATAGATGAGGGCATAAAGAGCGACATCGGCAAGTTTGCCGATGACACCAAAATAGGCCGTCGAATTCATTCTGACGAGGACATTCGAGCACTCCAGGAAGATTTGAATAGACTGATGCAGTGGTCGGAGAAGTGGCAGATGCAGTTTAATATAAACAAATGCAAAGTTCTAAATGTTGGACAGGACAATAACCATGCCACATATAAACTAAATAATGTAGATCTTAATATTACGGATTGCGAAATTGATTTAGGAGTTCTGGTTAGCAGTAATCTGAAACCAAGACAACAGTGCATAAGTGTTCGCAATAAAGCTAATAGAATCCTTGGCTTCATATCAAGAAGCATAAATAATAGGAGTCCTCAGGTTGTTCTTCAACTCTATACATCCTTGGTTAGGCCTCATTTAGATTATGCTGCACAGTTTTGGTCACCGTATTACAGGATGGATATAAATTCTCTGGAAAATGTACAAAGGAGGATGACAAAGTTGATCCCATGTATCAGAAACCTCCCCTATGAGGATAGACTAAGGGCCCTGAGTCTGCACTCTCTAGAAAGACGTAGAATTAGGGGGGATATGATTGAGGTGTATAAATGGAAGACAGGAATAAATAAAGGGGATGTAAATAGTGTGCTGAAAATATCTAGCCTAGACAGGACTCGCAGCAATGGTTTTAAGTTGGAAAAATTCAGATTCAGGAAGGATATAGGAAAGTACTGGTTTGGTAATAGAGTTGTGGATGAGTGGAACAAACTCCCGAGTACAGTTATAGAGGCCAGAACGTTGTGTAGCTTTAAAAATAGGTTAGATAAATACCTGAGAGGGTGTGAGTTGGACCTGACTAGCTTGTGCTGCTGGGTCTGGTGCCGTGATCCTTCCTTGAGTGTAGGTGACGAGACTGGTTGGGTCATTGGGCTAATCCGGGGGGGGGGGAACATGGACCTGCTCCGCATGGGTCAGTAGGCTTGTTGCAGTGTTCCTTCTTTCTTATGTTCTTATATGTCATAGCTCCTTTATTGTCTTCAGGTCTCTCATCTGATCTTAGTGTGCTCATCTTTCCCTGCATCCCTACAGTCCCTTTGTCTGTGACTGGTACAGAAGTTCCTGATGTCATATCTGTACTGTCATTTGTCTCTCAGATCTGTTTCAGGTTTTTTCAGTTCTTCATCTAAGCACTTTATCTTATCTTCTGCTGCTAAGACTTGAAGTCCCAACTTTCTGCTCTCTTCATCTATCCTCTCCTCCATTTTCTTGTCAAGCTGTGTGTGTGTGTGTGTGTTCTCACCTATTTGTGGTTGCAGGGGTCGAGTCACAGCTCCTGTGTGTGTGTGTGTGTGTGTGTGTGTGTGTGTGTGTGTGTGTGTGTGTGTGTGTGTGTGTGTGTGTGTGTGTGTGTGTGTGTGTGTGTGTGTGTGTGTATGTGTGTGTGTATGTACTCACCTAGTTGAGGTTGCGGGGGTCGAGTCCGAGCTCCTGGCCCCTATGTGTGTGTGTGTGTGTGTGTGTGTGTGTGTGTGTGTGTGTGTGTGTGTGTGTGTGTGTGTGTGTGTGTGTGTGTGTGTTTGTGTGTGTGTGTGTGTGTGTGTGTGTGTGTGTGTGTGTTTGTGTGTGTGTGTGTGTGTGTGTGTGTGTGTGTGTGTGTGTGTGTGTGTGTGTGTGTGTGTGTGTGTGCGTGTGTGTGTGTGTGTGTGTGTGTGACTGTTCTTTAATGCTGACATGCATGTAGATATGTTTGCCTTTCATATCTGACACCTTTTCTTCACTCTTCCTACCATGTGTCGTCTGTCAGTCTGTCTGTCTTTCTCTGTCTCTCTCTCTCCCTCTCTTTCTCTCCCACCCTGGATGGGGGACGGAAGGTGCATGTATACTAAACATTATGGGATCTTCCCTCAAGCGGACACACAGCCTCACTGAGACATTATCACACCAGCCCGGCATTGCGAAGAGAGAGGAAAGAGCTTGGAGGGATAGATGGTGTGGGGAGTTTAGGAGGGAAGCATGAAGGGATGGCAAGAAATGGCTGGAAGGGGGATTGAAGAAGTGACAGAGAGAAGAGTTGAAGGGGGGCCGGGAAGGAGTTGAAGAGGTGGTTGTGAGAGTAATTAAAGGGGTAGCTGAGAGGGTAATTGGAGGACCTTCTGAGAAGGAACTGGAGTAAGTTTTTGAGCTTTATGATAATTTTAAAAGTTTTGGAGGTAGTTTAAAATGTTGGGGGAGGTTTAAAAGTGTTGGAGGAAGTTTAAGAGTGTTGGAGGAACTTTAAGAGTATGAGTGTTTGAGGAAGTTTCAGAGTGTTGGAGGAGGTTCAAGAGTGTCGGAGGAAGTTTACAGTAATGGAGGAAGTTTAAGTGTGTTTGAGGAAGTTTAAAAGTGTTGGAGGAAGTTTAAAAGAAGTGTTGGCGGAAGCTTTAGAGTATTATAAGAAGCTTATGAGTTTTGCAGAAAATTTAAGAGTTACTGAGTTACCTTAAGATAGTTGGAGAAAGCTAAAGTGTGTTGAAGAAGTTATCTTAAGATAGGTGGAGGAAGCTGAAGTGTGTGATGAATGGTTTGAAAAACCGACAGGTTGAAGATTAAGACACTTATGCAGCATATGGGAATCTTTATTCAGGAAACGTTTCGCCACACAGTGGCTTCATCAGTCCAATACAAAGAGGAAGGCGTAAGGAGAGGAGGAGTATGAGGTAATCAGTCCCTCAACCTGGAGTCGATGTGTTCAGTCCATCAATCTTGTAGAATGTACGGTGAGGTGAGGTGAAGCAGATGGAGGCGGGGTCATAGTGGTACCATCCACTAGTCGAAGTAGGTCTTCGTCCAAAGGTTGAACAAGTGTTGAAGAATTCTTTGTAACAAGATCCCATGATGCTGCAGTGTCTGACAGTTGTGATGAATGGTTTGAAAAACCGACAAGTTGAAGATTGAGACACTTATGCAGCATATGGAAATCTTTATCTTTATTCTACAAGATTGATGGACTGAACACATCGACTCCAGGTTGAGGGACTGATTACCTCATACTCCTCCTCTCCTTACGCCTTCCTCTTTGTATTGGACTGATGAAGCCACTGTGTGGCGAAACGTTTCCTGAATAAAGATTCCCATATGCTGCATAAGTGTCTTAATCTTCAAGCTAAAGTGTGTTGAAGAAGTTATCTTAAGACAGTTGGAGGAAGCTAAAGTGTGTTGAAGAAGTTATCTTAAGATAGTTGGAGGAAGCTAAAGTGTGTTGAAGAAGTTATCTTAAGAGAGCTGGAAGAAGCTTAAGTGTGTTGAGGGAAGCTATCTTAAGAGAGCTGGAAGAAGTTAAAGTGTGTTGAGGGAAGCTATCTTAAGAGAGCTGGAAGAAGCTGAAGTGTGTTGAGGGAAGCTATCTTAAGAGAGCCGGAAGAAGTTAAAGTGTGTTGAGGGAAGCTATCTTAAGAGAGCTGGAAGAAGCTAAAGTGTGTTGAGGGAAGCTATCTTAAGAGAGCTGGAAGAAGCTAAAGTGTGTTGAGGGAAGCTATCTTAAGAGAGCTGGAAGAAGTTAAAGTGTGTTGAGGGAAGCTATCTTAAGAGAGCTGGAAGAAGCTAAAGTGTGTTGAGGGAAGCTATCTTAAGAGAGCTGGAAGAAGCTAAAGTGTGTTGAGGGAAGCTATCTTAAGAGAGCTGGAAGAAGTTAAAGTGTGTTGAGGGAAGCTATCTTAAGAGAGCTTGAAGAAGCTAAAGTGTGTGAGGGAAGCTATCTTAAGAGAGCTGGAAGGAGCTAAAGTGTGTTGAGGGAAGCTATCTTAAGAGAGCTGGAAGAAGTTAAAGTGTGTTGAGTGAAGCTATCTTAAGAGAGTTGGAAGAAGCTACAGTGTGTTGAGGGAAGCTATCTTAAGAGAGCTGGAAGAAGTTAAAGTGTGTTGAGGGAAGCTATCTTAAGAGAGCTGGAAGAAGCTAAAGTGTGTTGAGGGAAGCTATCTTAAGAGAGCTGGAAGAAACTAAAGTGTGTTGAGGGAAGCTATCTTAAGAGAGCTGGAAGAAGCTAAAGTGTGTTGAGGGAAGCTATCTTAAGAGAGTTGGAAGAAGTTAAAGTGTGTTGAAGGGAGCTACCTAAAGAGAGTTGGAAGAAGCTACAGTCTGTTGAGGGAAGCTATCTTAAGAGAGCTGGAAGAAGCTAAAGTGTGTTGAGGGAAGCTATCTTAAGAGAGCTGGAAGAAGCTAAAGTGTGTTGAAGGGAGCTACCTAAAGAGAGTTGGAAGAAGCTACAGTGTGTTGAGGGAAGCTATCTTAAGAGAGCTGGAAGAAGCTAAAGTGTGTTGAGGGAAGCTATCTTAAGAGAGCTGGAAGAAGCTAAAGTGTGTTGAGGGAAGCTATCTTAAGAGAGCTGGAAGAAGCTAAAGTGTGTTGAGGGAAGCTATCTTAAGAGAGCTGGAAGAAGTTAAAGTGTGTTGAGGGAAGCTATCTTAAGAAAGCTGGAAAAAGCTAAAGTGTGTTGAGTGAAGCTATCTTAAGAGAGCTGGAAGAAGCTAAAGTGTGTTCAGGGAAGCTATCTTAAGAGAACTGGAAGAAGTTAAAGTGTGTTGAGGGAAGCTATCTTAAGAGAGCTGGAAGAAGTTAAAGTGTGTTGAGGGAAGCTATCTTAAGAGAGCTGGAAGAAGCTAAAGTGTGTTGAGGGAAGCTATCTTAAGAGAGCTGGAAGAAGCTAAAGTGCGTTGAGGGAAGCTATCTTAAGAGAGCTGGAAGAAGCTAAAGTGTGTTGAGGGAAGCTATCTTAAGAGAGCTGGAAGAAGTTAAAGTGTGTTGAGGGAAGCTATCTTAAGAGAGCTGGAAGAAGTTAAAGTGTGTTGAGGGAAGCTATCTTAAGAGAGCTGGAAGAAGCTAAAGTGTGTTGAGGGAAGCTATCTTAAGAGAACTGGAAGAAGTTAAAGTGTGTTGAGGGAAGCTATCTTAAGAGAGCTGGAAGAAGCTAAAGTGTGTTGAGGGAAGCTATCTTAAGAGAGCTGGAAGAAGCTAAAGTGTGTTGAGGGAAGCTATCTTAAGAGAGCTGGAAGAAGCTAAAGTGTGTTGAGGGAAGCTATCTTAAGAGAGCTGGAAGAAGCTAAAGTGTGTTGAGGGAAGCTATCTTAAGAGAGCTGGAAGAAGCTAAAGTGTGTTGAGGGAAGCTATCTTAAGAGAGCTGGAAGAAGCTAAATTGTGTTGAGGGAAGCTATCTTAAGAGAGCTGGAAGAAGCTAAAGTGTGTTGAGGGAAGCTATCTTAAGAGAGCTGGAAGAAGCTAAAGTGTGTTGAGGGAAGCTATCTTAAGAGAGCTGGAAGAAGCTAAAGTGTGTTGAGGGAAGCTATCTTAAGAGAGCTGGAAGAAGCTAAATTGTGTTGAGGGAAGCTATCTTAAGAGAGCTGGAAGAAGCTAAAGTGTGTTGAGGGAAGCTATCTTAAGAGAGCTGGAAGAAGCTAAAGTGTGTTGAGGGAAGCTATCTTAAGAGAGCTGGAAGAAGCTAAAGTGTGTTGAGGGAAGCTATCTTAAGAGAGCTGGAAGAAGCTAAAGTGTGTTGAGAGAAGCTCAAGAGTGTTGGAAGAAGCTTAGGTGTTTTGAAGGAAGCTTACATGTATTGGTGGAAGTTTGAGAGTTTTGGAGTCTACGTACCCGGAGTTTACCTGGAGGGTATTCCGGAGATCAACGCCCCCATGACCAAGCCTCCCGGTGAATCAGGGCCTGATCAATCAGGCTGTTACTGCTGGCCGCACATAGTCCAACATGCGAACTACAGCCCGGCTGATCCGGCACCGACTTTAAGTAACCGTCCAGTTCCTTCTTCAAGGCAGCCAAGGGTATATTGTTAATTCCCTTAATGACTGATGGGAGGCTGTTGAACAATCTTAGGCTTCGAACACATTGTGTTCTCTCTTAGTGTAGTACTGATGACGCTCCTACTTTTCATTGGGGGTATTTTGCTCCGCTTGTCCAGTATTTTGCTTTCGTAGGGAGTTATTTCTGTATGTAGATTGGGGGACCATTCCTTGTCGAAGTTTCCAAGTGTAGATTATGATGTATCTTTCTCACCTGCGCTCCAGCGAGTACAAGTCAAGTGCTTCCAAGCGTTTCCTGTAGTTAAGGTGCTTGAAGCTTAACTTTTATGGGAAGAAGCTTAAGAGTGTTGGAGGATGCTTACAATGTCCCGTGGCTCAGTTGGCATCGCACTCAGTTCACATACTGAGAGTCCGGGGTTCGATACCCTGTATGGATAGAAACGTTGGGCATATTTCCTTACACCTGCTGCACCTGTTCACTTAGCAGTAAATAGGTACCTGGGTGTTAGCCGAATGGTGTGGGTCGCATCCTGGAGGAGGGTAGTATACTTTAGATAATTCTAAGACTTAAAATGAGCTGAGGTGGGATAACAGCTCTTAGTCTGTAAACTTCATTTGTTTAATAAACATGAGTAATGGATGAACCTGCCTTTAGCGTAACGTTGAAGGCGGTTGAAAGAAGCTATATGCTGGAAAAACATGAAAAGCCTGATTAATTAGCGGGAAGAATCCGAAGGAGGCCGGCAGTATCTCACTGTGTATGGAATGAGTAGTGTTAACTGAAGCGTGTTAAATGAGGATGCGATTAACTGAATGTGAACTGGAAAGAGCTGTTAGAAGGCTGGGATGAACCGAGCTACGGTCAGTGAGTCTGCAGGGAACTGAAAGCATCTACAGTGGGGTTGTGACAAGATTTGTGCACTGTATGACCCAAGCGGCTTAAAAACTTGTTATTAAAATAATAATAATAATAATAATAATAATAATAATAATAATAATAATATAATAATAATAATAATAATAATAATAATAATAATAATAATAATAATAATAATAATAGTAATAATAATATTATTATTATTATTATTATTATTATTATTATTATTACTATTATTCTCGTAGTAACGTGAAAAGATCTGAACGGTGCTGGAAACAATCTTGAAACAACTGGAAGATCCTGAAGAAGAATACGAGGTACTGGAAGACACGAAAATAGTTGAAGAACTCTAAAGACATGTACCAAGTGCTAGACAGGACTGGAAGGAGCTGAGTGTGTGACAATGAGTTAGCAAAGCCTGGAAGGAATTGAAAGCTATTGAAGAAAGTTTTTGGGGCTTTTGAGACTTACTACAGGGCCCTTGATCATTTTTGTTTTAGCTCATTCTTCCCTTCTGAGCCTTGTGCCTTGTTAGTCGAAAGAAACTCTTCCGGTTTTGTCATACAGCCCCATTGAAGCATAAGTTTGCTTCCTGGGAAGCCATTTGGCTCACTTTGAGAATTACTACTTTGGAGGATATAGCTGTAGTTGAAGGTGGATTTATTAAAGTTAAAATGCTTGAAAGAAGTAGGCTTTGGCGGTGGAGGGAGAGTGCAGCTGAAAAAAGGTTGAAGCAGATGGAAACAGACCTAAAGAAGGTAAAAGTAGCTGCAAGAAGTAGTCTGGGGAGAAGGAAGGAAAGAGGAGCTAGAAGAGGTTAAAGTAGCTGGAAGAATTATGATGGAGTGGTGAAGGGATAGAGGAGTTAGAAGGAAGTTAAAGTATCTCGAAGAAGGAGAATGCGGAGGAGAAGAAGCGAAGCTGGAAGGTGAAGGTGGCTGACTTCAATTGTTTTCTCTCATCGGGTTTAAGCTGCTGGAAAATTGGAAAGGCAAAGAATTGGACAGGCGTTCCAGGATTTATGAGTTTTCTCGCCACTTGCTCCTGGGCAGTCTCCCGGGGGTTTACTTGAAGAGCAACAAAGAGGTTTACTTGTAGTAACTCACAAGTTTGATTTCAGTGCCTCAGAAATTTACTTGTAGTACTATATATGGTTCCCGCCTCCACTACGTCACTTGCTAGACTATTCCACTTCCTGACAACTCTATGACTGAAGAAATACTTCCTAACATCCCTTTAACTCACCTGAGTCTTCAACTTTTAATTGTGACCTCTTGTTTCTGTGTCCCATCCCTGGAACATTCTGTCTCTGTCCACCTTATGTATTCCTCGCAGTATTTTGTATGTTGTTATCATGTCTCCTCTAGCCCTCCTGTCCTCCAGTTTCGTCAGGCCGATCTCCCGTAACCTTTCTTCGTAGGACATTCCCCTTAGCTCTGGAACTAGCCTTGTTGCAAACCTTTGCACCTTCTCTAATTTCTTGATGTG
The DNA here is from genome assembly GCF_038502225.1 of Cherax quadricarinatus. Lineage (NCBI taxonomy): Eukaryota > Metazoa > Arthropoda > Malacostraca > Decapoda > Parastacidae > Cherax > Cherax quadricarinatus. The sequence goes on from NC_091302.1 coordinate 28,253,928, forward strand.
CTTGACCAGGTGTGGGTTCCAAACTGGTGCTGCATACTCCAGTATGGGCCTGACGTACACTGTGTACAATGTCTTGAACGATTCCTTACTAAGGTATCGGAACGCTATTCTCAGGTGTGCCAGGCGCCCACATGCTGCAGCAGTTATCTGGTTGATGTGAGTGTGTGTGTGTGTGTGTGTGTGTGTGTGTGTGTGTGTGTGTGTGTGTGTGTGTGTGTGTGTGTGTGTGTGTGTGTGTGTGTGTGTGTGTGTGTGTGTGTGTGTATCTGTGTGTGTGTGTGTGTGTGTGTGTGTGTGTGTGTGTGTGTGTGTGTGTGTGTGTGTGTGTGTGTGTGTCTGTGTATGTGCATTTATCTATTTGTTGTTGCAGTGATCGAGTCACTGAATCTAGTAGCGAGCTGCCTCTTCACTAGTCGCTACCAGGTCCACTCTCTCCCTGCTCTATGAACTTTATCGTATCTCTTCTTAAAGGAAAGTATGACTTGGGTCTGAATATGTTGTTCAGCGATGCCCTGCATCCAGGATCATTGACACTGACTTCCCCCGTCCGTGTGCCTAATCAGGACTCCACGGACATTAAAATTGTAACTCATGAAGATCTGATAGAGGACTAGTTTGCTGATCAGTCTCTTGAAAAATGAGGGATATGGCAGTTTCTGTGGGAGAAGCTAAGGAATTAGAAAATTGCTATTATTATAAAAATGGTGTACTGAAGGAAAAGAATACCTTCAAGTCCTCAGCTGACGGTGTTCACAACACAGTGAAACAATGTCATAGCTTTACCAGTAACCTTTAGGGAGCAAGCTGTGGATTTGCTCACAGTAGTCCCATAAGAGGACAATTGGGTGTCAAGAAGACATTACTAAAGCTGGTGAAACTTGGTCTAAGATGAAAGAAACTGTCGCTGATCATGTGCAATGTCACGTTTGTCAAGTGATGGGCGAGCCTGCTGATACACCTCCTCTGCTCCTCTACTTCCCATCACTGTTGATGGAGAACCGTTCTCTAGACTCATCATAGACTGTGTTGCTCCTTTACCAAAAACCAAATTAGGGAACCAGTACTTGTTTACTATCATGGATGCAGCGACCCGCTATCCCGCGCTCAAAAATTAGTACCAGGTCATACTCTACAAGCCGGGTACGATGGCCCCCTGGAAATAGTGGAAAAACTAAGCGATGTAAATTATTTAGTACGCACTCCGAGGAAGAGGATGTCAGATCACGTGTACTGTGTTAATCAACTCAAGGCCTACTACGCTAGTCCCTTACCAACTGCATCTGTACTTCCTATGACAAAGGAAGAACATACCTCCCTGCCTATAAAAATTATGTGACACTACAGTCATTGAACCATTTCCTTTGTAACCTGGATCTGCATAAGGCTGCTATTATTAAACATCTGATTTTGGAATACCCGTGTTTGTTTAGCGAAGTTCTTAAATGCTGTACACTGGATGCTCACGACGTTGATGTACAAGGTGCCTCACCAGTTAAGCAATCGCCCTATAGAATGAGCCCAAAGAAGCATAAACTCCTCAAGAAAGAAGTTGGCTTTCTGTTATCTCATGGACTAACTGAGAGAAGTACCAGACGGTACTTTTAGGATGTGTACCGAATATAGTAAGGTTAACTCTGTTACCTTACCTGATGGATGTACCCTACCACACAAGGAGAAGTTGCTCTCATTGATGCAAAGGTTCATACTATTTCCTAATTTCCTGTACCGAAAGATAGAAAGGAAGTCCAGAGATTCTTGGGCATGGTCGGATATTACCGTAGGTTCTGTCCTAATTTTTCTCAAGTTGCTGCTCCTTTAACCGAGATTACCAGCAGCAAAGTTTCACTTGACTCTAGATTGCTTTGTTTGTTTTTTTAGGTTAAAGTGCTTGCTTTCCCCTGCTCCAGTCTTGAGAAGCTCTGATTTTGGCAAACTCTTTTACTTACATATTGATACGAGCAGATATGTTGTACTTGTACAACATATTCCATCCTGTATGTTACTTCTCATTAAAACTCAAGGGTCACCCGAAAAACTATATAACGATTGAAAAAGACGCATTAGCTCTAGTGGTGGCATTAGAACATTTTGACGTATATCTGGGCACTATTCAATTTAGAAATACAGTATTCTAAGACCACAACCCTCTCACTTATATCAATTCCATGAAATCATCCAATGCTAGGATAATGAGGTGGGTTCTCCGTACCCAGCCATAAGCCATTAGCATAAATCTTATAAGTGGTCTTTATAATGTAATTGTTGACACTCTCGCGTCCTTGACTATAACTAATAAGTTAAAAATAAAGTTGCCCAAGTAAGTACTTTGTTAAATTTTCATAGAGTAACTTTAATTATCAGTCTATTTATTTATCTATATATTAACTCATGATTAATAATTCTCTTTTGTATATCAGCAGTAGTGGTGATGTGTGTTGGTAATTTATTCATGGAAGATAACAAATTGTTGGAGGCATCAACTGAGTGTTGAGCTTAGGTGTTGTCCAGGTGATGTTATGAGTGGTGCAGTACACTGACCCGACACTACCCCTCCTCTCTACAGCCTAAAGGCCGCTCCAAGCTTTCCGCCTCACAGTTAGAGTGAAATGACAGATGTCTCCAAATGCCACTCATTCCACTACCGCTATGTAAGAGTGGAATGTCATCTATCACTCACCATAGACTGCTGCTCTGTTGTGCAGTCTCCACCACCACTACTATACTGGAGCCCTATGAAGTTTTGCTCATCATGATATACACCTTCCACTGTACAACCTACTACAAGCCTCTACTATACTAAGGGTGCAGCTGTACAAGTATAGATACCCTGGTGTGCCACCCCATTACTCGTGGCATATTTCTACAGTGAGTTATATACATTAACACTACTTCTAGTGCGACCGTTTGTCTTGTTGGTGGGGTGTTGTGCCCCCTGAACCGGACGCAATGTATATTTAATATTCTGTATATTTTATTATCGTATAATTTTAAGTTGGAGATTTTTTTTATTATCACACTGGCCGATTCCCACCAAGGCAGGGTGGCCCGAAAAAGAAAAACTTTCACCATCATTCACTCCATCACTGTCTTGCCAGAAGGGTGCTTTACACTACAGTTTTTAAACTGCAACATTAACACCCCTCCTTCAGAGTGCAGGCACTGTACTTCCCATCTCCAGGACTCAAGTCCGGCCTGCCGGTTTCCCTGAATCCCTTCATAAATGTTACTTTGCTCACACTCCAACAGCACGTCAAGTATTAAAACCATTTGTCTCCATTCACTCCTATCAAACACGCTCATGCATGCCTGCTGGAAGTCCAAGCCCCTCGCACACAAAATCTCCTTTACCCCCTCCCTCCAACCTTTCCTAGGCCGACCCCTACCTCGCCTTCCTTCCACTACAGACTGATACACTCTTGAAGTCATTCTGTTTCGCTCCATTCTCTCTACATGTCCGAACCACCTCAACAACCCTTCCTCAGCCCTCTGGACAACAGTTTTGGTAATCCTGCACCTCCTCCTAACTTCCAAACTACGAATTCTCTGCATTATATTCACACCACACATTGCCCTCAGACATGACATCTCCACTGCCTCCAGCCTTCTCCTCGCTGCAACATTCATCACCCACGCTTCACACCCATATAAGAGCATTGGTAAAACTATACTCTCATACATTCCCCTCTTTGCCTCCAAGGACAAAGTTCTTTGTCTCCACAGACTCCTAAGTGCACCACTCACTCTTTTTCCCTCATCAATTCTATGATTCACCTCATCTTTCATAGACCCATCCGCTGACACGTCCACTCCCAAATATCTGAATACGTTCACCTCCTCCATACTCTCTCCCTCCAATCTGATATTCAATCTTTCATCACCTAATCTTTTTGTTATCCTCATAACCTTACTCTTTCCTGTATTCACCTTTAATTTTCTTCTTTTGCACACCCTACCAAATTCATCCACCAATCTCTGCAACTTCTCTTCAGAATCTCCCAAGAGCACAGTGTCATCAGCAAAGAGCAGCTGTGACAACTCCCACTTTGTGTGTGATTCTTTATCTTTTAACTCCACGCCTCTTGCCAAGACCCTCGCATTTACTTCTCTTACAACCCCATCTATAAATATATTAAACAACCACGGTGACATCACACATCCTTGTCTAAGGCCTACTTTTACTGGGAAAAAATTTCCCTCTTTCCTACATACTCTAACTTGAGCCTCACTATCCTCGTAAAAACTCTTCACTGCTTTCAGTAACCTACCTCCTACACCATACACTTGCAACATCTGCCACATTGCCCCCCTATCCACCCTGTCATACGCCTTTTCCAAATCCATAAATGCCACAAACACCTCTTTAGCCTTATCTAAATACTGTTCACTTATATGTTTCACTGTAAACACCTGGTCCACACACCCCCTACCTTTCCTAAAGCCTCCTTGTTCATCTGCTATCCTATTCTCCGTCTTACTCTTAATTCTTTCAATTATAACTCTACCATACACTTTACCAGGTACACTCAACAGACTTATCCCCCTATAATTTTTGCACTCTCTTTTATCCCCTTTGCCTTTATACAAAGGAACTATGCATGCTCTCTGCCAATCCCTAGGTACCTTACCCTCTTCCATACATTTATTAAATAATTGCACCAACCACTCCAAAACTATATCCCCACCTGCTTTTAACATTTCTATCTTTATCCCATCAATCCCGGCTGCCTTACCCCCTTTCATTTTACCTACTGCCTCACGAACTTCCCCCACACTCACAACTGGCTCTTCCTCACTCCTACAAGATGTTATTCCTCCTTGCCCTATACACGAAATCACAGCTTCCCTATCTTCATCAACATTTAACAATTCCTCAAAATATTCCCTCCATCTTCCCAATACCTCTAACTCTCCATTTAATAACTCTCCTCTCCTATTTTTAACTGACAAATCCATTTGTTCTCTAGGCTTTCTTAACTTGTTAATCTCACTCCAAAACTTTTTCTTATTTTCAACAAAATTTGTTGATAACATCTCACCCACTCTCTCATTTGCTCTCTTTTTACATTGCTTCACCACTCTCTTAACCTCTCTCTTTTTCTCCATATACTCTTCCCTCCTTGCATCACTTCTACTTTGTAAAAACTTCTCATATGCTAACTTTTTCTCCCTTACTACTCTCTTTACATCATCATTCCACCAATCGCTCCTCTTCCCTCCTGCACCCACTTTCCTGTAACCACAAACTTCTGCTGAACACTCTAACACTACATTTTTAATCCTACCCCATACCTCTTCGACCCCATTGCCTTTGCTCTCATTAGCCCATCTATCCTCCAATAGCTGTTTATATCTTACCCTAACTGCCTCCTCTTTTAGTTTATAAACCTTCACCTCTCTCTTCCCTGATGCTTCTATTCTCCTTGTATCCCATCTACCTTTTACTCTCAGTGTAGGTACAACTAGAAAGTGATCTGATATATCTGTGGCCCCTCTATAAACATGTACATCCTGAAGTCTACTCAACAGTCTTTTATCTACCAATACATAATCCAACAAACTACTGTCATTTCGCCCTACATCATATCTTGTATACTTATTTATCCTCTTTTTCTTAAAATATGTATTACCTATAACTAAACCCCTTTCTATACAAAGTTCAATCAAAGGGCTCCCATTATCATTTACACCTGGCACCCCAAACTTACCTACCACACCCTCTCTAAAAGTTTCTCCTACTTTAGCATTCAGGTCCCCTACCACAATTACTCTCTCACTTGGTTCAAAGGCTCCTATACATTCACTTAACATCTCCCAAAATCTCTCTCTCTCCTCTGCATTCCTCTCTTCTCCAGGTGCATACACGCTTATTATGACCCACTTCTCGCATCCAACCTTTACTTTAATCCACATAATTGTTGAATTTACACATTCATATTCTCTTTTCTCCTTCCATAACTGATCATTTAACATTACTGCTACCCCTTCCTTTGCTCTAACTCTCTCAGATACTCCAGATTTAATCCCATTTATTTACCCCCACTGAAACTGTCCTACCCCCTTCAGCTTTGTTTCGCTTAGAGCCAGGACATCCAACTTCTTTTCATTCATAACATTAGCAATCATCTGTTTCTTGTCATCCGCACTACATCCACGCACATTTAAGCATCTTTTTTAGTAAATGTATACAGGAGAAGGGGTTACTAGCCCATTGCTCCCGGCATTTTAGTCGCCTCATACGACACGCATGGCTTACGGAGGAAAGATTCTTTTCCACTTCCCCATGGACAATAGAAGAAATAAAAAAGAACAAGAGCTATTTAGAAAAAGGAGAAAAACCTAGATGTATGTATATATATATATGCATGTGCGTGTCTGTGAAGTGTGACCAAAGTGTAAGTAGGAGTAGCAAGATATCCCTGTTATCTAGCGTGTTTATGAGACAGAAAAAGAAACCAGCAATCCTATCATCATGCAAAACAGTTACAGGTTTTTGTTTCACAGTCATCTGGCAGGACGGTAGTACTTAATAGCTAAAATAAAAATTTCTTGCTTTATATTATTATTTGACTTAGCTTGTGTAAATTAGGTAGGATATATTTAGTTGTATAATTGGCTTAACTCTTGTTAACCCTTTGACTGCTGGTTCTAATGACTAGGGTAGCTGTGAGTCACGTGATCACACCCAGTGTTGGGGCTGCTGGGTTTACCTCACTGATTTACCTCGTGGCCTCTCTTAGGAGACACATCAAGCTCTCTCTCACGATTGATTCCCTCTCTTAAGGGTCCCTTCGAGTTCTCTCTTACTCAGGTGATTAAACTAACTTAATCTTCCTTGTCAGCCCTTGAGGGTTAATTTGTGGTTGGTATAGTACGTCTCCATGGGTGAGACAGAACCTACTGTTCGTCACTCGGTGACATGCAGCTATTTGTGTGTGCTTTCCAGTACAACTTTATGTCTGGGAATATGAAGATATCATTAGATTTGAATTTATAATCTTATTGTCACTTAGTTGTATATTTGTTACAGTACTGTTCATATTCTTGAGTCTTATCATAGTATGTACCAGTCGGTACTTGAGAACCTTAATTATTGAAGGTATACCAATTTCTGTATATATATATATATATATATATTTATATATATATATATATATATATATATATATATATATATATATATATATATATATATATATATATGTCGTGCCGAATAGGCAGAACTTGCGATCTTGGCTTAAATAGCAACGCTCATCTTGCCATATAAGACAAGTGAAAATTTGTGTATGCAATAATTTCGCCAATATCATTCTGAACCTAACGAAAAAAATATATTTCACTGTGTTTGTTTAGTATTAAATTATTGTAAACAAATCTAAAATATATTTAGTTGGGTTAGGATAAAATAAATTGTTCTTGTTATAATAAGGTTAGGTAAGTTTTCCAAGTTCCTTTTGCAGTAAAATTATAAATTTTTACATCAACATTAATGAAAAAATATATCTTTAAACGTATAAGAGAAAATTTTAGAAAGGACTTAATTTTAAATGAGTTCTTGCTAATTGACCAGTTTTACATATTCGGCACGACACATATATATATATATATATATATATATATATATATATATATATATATATATATATATATATATATATATATATATATATATATATATATATATATATACTCCTCTAGACACCTTTACTAGTAAACATATTAAATTTTTTTATTGTTTTGTGTTCATTCAGTTGGGATGCTAATTAATAATAAAGAGGGCTTTAGAGTAGCCTGGATAGCTGATACTGAATTAAATCCAACCTCTTGTTACAAAACCAGAAACATACCAGCAGCTAGAAGTGGACCAATTAGTTAACCATTTAGCTTGCTTTGGAGACGTCTGTTTTAGAAGATCCTTTTTGTAACAACAGATGCCTCTGTGACTCTTTTATGCCACTTCTCCCACTTATTTGTTATTCCATTAACGTTGGTGTATCATACCTTCAGTTTCCTTTCCAACATTGTATTCTGTTTGTGGGGCCTGGGGGAGTGGGGAACCTGGCAGAGTGCTATGGGATTCTACAGTGTAGTCTGGGGTGGGGCTGTGGGTGTAGAGTATAGTTTGTGTTGGAATATTATGTTTGGTTGCAGTATTCTGAGGGTGGTTCTGTGGGTATTTGCACATGTTGCTTTGCTTGATGCTGGTTGTACTTTACTGACTCTTGCCATAACTTTCTTTCTTGCCCCTTCCATCTCTGTGTCCTCTCTCTCAGTTGCTGTCAGTCTGTTCTCGTTCTGTCACGGTCTAGGAACACCCTCCAGTATTTCACCGATTCCTTTAGCCGTGGTTTTTCCTGCAGGATCCTTTTCATTACCATTTCTGTTTGAATAGCCGATTTCTCTCCTTCGAGTTCCCCTCTGTTCACTGAAAATTTATTAGCTTATTTACGTACTCCTTCCCTGTTTGATATTTTCAATCTCTTGCTTTTTCCATCTGCCGTCTTTCATCGTATGTCCTCCCTTTGCTCTCCTAAAGCCTGTGTTTGTGTGTGCGTGTGTGTGTATGTGTATGTACTCACCTAGTTGTACTCACCTAGTTGAGGTTGCGGGGGTCGAGTCCGAGCTCCTGGCCCCGCCTCTTCACTGATCGCTACTAGGTCACTCTCCCTGAGCCGTGAGCTTTATCATACCTCTGCTTAAAGCTATGTATGGATCCTGCCTCCACTACATCGCTTCCCAAACTATTCCACTTACTGACTACTCTGTGGCTGAAGAAATACTTCCTAACATCCCTGTGATTCATCTGTGTCTTCAGCTTCCAACTGTGTCCCCTTCTTACTGTGTCCAATCTCTGGAACATCCTGTCTTTGTCCACCTTGTCAATTCCTCTCAGTATTTTGTATGTCGTTATCATGTCCCCCCTATCTCTCCTGTCCTCCAGTGTCGTCAGGTTGATTTCCCTTAACCTCTCCTCGTAGGACATACCTCTTAGCTCTGGGACTAGTCTTGTTGCAAACCTTTGCACTTTCTCTAGTTTCTTCACGTGCTTGGCTAGGTGTGGGTTCCGAACTGGTGCCGCATACTCCAATATGGGCCTAATGTACACGGTGTACAGGGTCCTGAACGATTCCTTATTAAGATGTCGGAATGCTGTTCTGAGGTTTGCTAGGCGCCCATATGCTGCAGCAGTTATTTGGTTGATGTGCGCTTCAGGAGATATGCCTGGTGTTATACTTACCCCAAGATCTTTTCCCTTGAGTGAGGTTTGTAGTCTCTGGCCCCCTAGACTGTACTCCGTATGCGGTCTTCTTTGCCCTTCCCCAATCTTCATGACTTTGCACTTGGTGGGATTGTGTGTGTGTGTGTGTGTGTGTGTGTGTGTGTGTGTGTGTGTGTGTGTGTGTGTGTGTGTGTGTGTGTGTGTGTGTGTGTGCGTGCGTGCATCTGTGTATGTGTACTCACTTAACTGTGGTTGCAGGATTCGAGTCAAAGCTCCTGGCACCCGCCTAGGGGCTAGGTCCAATCTCTTCCTGCTCAATGAACTTTATCATACCTCTTCTTAAAGCCATGTATGGTACCTGTATCCAGTACCTCACTTTTCAGACTATTCCACTTTGGCTGAAGAAATCCATCCTAACATCCCTATGACTCACCTGAGTCGTCAGTTCCTGGGACTAGTCTCGTTGCAAACCTTTGCATTTTCTCTAATTTCCTGACGTGCTAGGCCAGGTGATGGTTCAAAATTTGAGCTGCATACTCCAATATGGGCTTGACATACACTGTGTACAGGGTCAGGAAAGACTCCTTACTGAGGTGTCGGAACGCTATTTTTAGGTTCGCTATTTCGCATGCCGTAGCAGTTATTTGGTTGATGTGTGCCTCAGGAGATGTGCTCAATATTATACACACTCAAAGATCCTTTTTCCTGAGAAAGGTTTGTAGTCTTTGGGCCCCTAGACTGTACTCTTTCTGTGGTCTCCTTTGCCCTTCCCCGATCTTCATGGCTTTGTACTTGGTGGGGTTGAACTTTTGGACCCGTCCTTCTGCAACCTGTCCCAATCCCTCTATAGTCTTGCCTTATCCTGCTCCGATTGCATTCTCCTAATTAACTTCACATCGTCTGCAAACAGGGACACTTCTGAGTCTATTCCTTCCTACACTCTGTAATCACAATTTTACTACATGTAAACCACACAATAACCAAATTTCTGTAAACTCAGCATTGTAATCCTTATAGAGAATAAACTTTGAATTTTGAATTTTGAATCATGTCATTCACATATACCAGGAACAGAACTGGTCCTAGGAATTACCCCTGTGGAACTTCAATCGTCACAGGCGCCCACTCTGACACTTCATCACATACCATGGCTCGGTACTACCTTCCCGTCAGGTATTCTCTGATCCATTGCAGTGCCTTCCCTGTTATACCTGCTCGGTCCTCCAGCTTTTCCATTAGTGTCTTGTATGGAACAGTGTCAAAAGCCTTCTTACAGTCCATGAAAATGCTGTCTATCAACCACTCTCTCTTGTCATACTGCTGTCACCTTTTCATAGAACTCTAGTTGGTCAGTGACACAGAATTTCCCGTCACTGAATCCGTACTTGTTGTCGTTTATAAACTCATTCCTTTCTAGGTGGTCCACCACTCTTCTGATAATCTTCTCCATGACTTTGCATACAATAAATGTCAGTGACACTGGTCTGTAGTTTAATGCTGCTTGTTTGCCTCCTTTTTTAAAAAATGGGACTACATTTGCTGTCTTCCATATCTCAGGTAGTCGTCTTGTTTCGATAATGTGCTGAAGATTGTTGTTAGTGGCACACACAGCACCTCTGCTCCCTCTCGCAGAACCCACAGAGAGATGTTATCCGGCCCCATCGCCTCTTCACCTCCTCCTCCTCGGATGTATGTATCGTGTCCAGCACTTGTTGGTGCATCCCACCTGTTCACCTTTCTGGAGTCCTTTCTGTCTTCATTGTGTGTGTGTGTGTGTGTGTGTGTGTGTGTGTGAGAGAGAGAGAGAGAGAGAGAGAGAGAGAGAGAGAGAGAGAGAGAGAGAGAGAGAGAGAGAGAGAGAGAGAGAGAGAGAGAGAGAGAGAGAGTACTTACCTATTTGTGGTTGCAGGGGTCGATTCATAGCTCCTAGCCCCGCCTCTTCGTGTGTGTGTGTGTACTTACCTAATAGCTTACCTATTTGTGGTTACAGATGTCGAATCATAGCTCCTGGTCCCGCCTCGTCCTGTGTATGTATATGTGTGTGTGTGTGTGTGTGTGCTCACCTAATCATGGTTGCAGTCTTGGAGTGTCCTGGCCCTGCCTCTCAGCCCACTACTGGGTTTACTTTTAGTCCAGTCATCCTAGGGTTTTGTCTTGATATTGAGACTATAAACGCAGGGTTCTAGAGCCTTGTAATAACATAACATAAATCAACACTAAACATTGCGTGCTGCTGCAACATTCTTGGAAAATTGCGGCCTATTTTGCTTTTTTGTGAAATTTCTCTTGAATGGTTGAGTACTTCATGAAATATTTTACGCACACATTACACAGAAGTAAAAAAAAAAAAAATCATTACCATTTTCATTGCAAGTGCAACGGGAACTAAGATACTGCTGAAATACAAGCTTCAATTTTTACGCGTTTCAGTTTACCATCAAAAACCTCATGATTTTTGGAGTACAATGAGTGGTGTTTTAACTTTGCAAACAGTTTTCTTAATATGATTTGTGAAATAATTATATTTTAAATAAAAACACACGGAACACATATAATGTATTGTTAGCGCATATTGTAGTAAATTATATTGCTTGTAATTTAATGAATGATTTCACAGCATCTGGTCTGAGTACATTCTTTCTGGTTTACGTCATGATGGAGGTGCAAAGGTACAAGTCACAAAGTTAATGAACATTTTAATTTATGTCAGTTTGGAGCGGGAAGACAACAAATACTTGATCACATGATTGAACCAAGAGCAAGTTTGCATAAGGTACAGAAAAACTTTGCTAAAATAATAATCAAGGCTGGTAAGATAACATGTACTGGGCAGTAGAAGCATGATCACCAAATACAAAACTACCTAAAACAGATATATATATTGACAACTATTGTAACCAGTGTAGAGATGAATAGGTAAACGAAGTCAAATGTCGAATTAGAATATCTAAGGATTTAATTGTCTCTGAAGCTTTCGGATACTACGACTGATTTTATTTAGAACTATCACAAGACGGGAAGGACTCGGTCGACCATAGGCAGATGGGTTCTGCTAGTCTGAGAGTCGCGGTTCTGTTTCCAGATGGAAAGATGAACGCCAGTACAATCTGCAAGTATCAAGAACATCATGAGAGAGAGATCTGGAGTTGAGAAGAATATTTAGTCTTACAGGTATATGAAAGAACTTAAAACATTATGAGACCAACGTATGCTGCTCAACGTTACCAAGTAATTCATGTTAATGCTTGTCACCCGATGGTTACAGAAAGTTTTCAGAAGAATTTTTCACAATTAGGCTCCAAAAGAAGGAGTGGTCAGGTGTATGGACTGACATGAATACTGATTAGTTATTGTGGAAACCCATAAAAAGAATAGGTGATTTAAGTAAGGGTCGTGATATCATTGAAGACCTTGATGATGTGAATATTATGAGCTCTAGCATCCACTGTTGTAAGCTCATCAATTGAAGAGTTTACAGGGCTATACCTTGATACTTTCGAGGAACGCAAAGAAATAATAATTAGAACTGATCTGAAACATGAAGAGGAATCAGTTAATTTGTCGAGATAGAGGACCTTGTAAGTCTTTCTTCTGATGTTTTAGTAGATGTCAATGTGACATGAACTATGAAAATACTTCTTGGGAAAACATTTGCATAGATAGTGATCTGCTGTGCAAGTCAGAGGGAATAATGTTCCAGCAACAGAATTATTTCTTTGTACAGTGACCCTGAAGAACTAAAGGAGTATTCTGATAATGAAATAGCACCTAGTCCTCATGCTTTCTGAAATGAAGCCTACATGTGGAAATGCATAAAATCGTCTTTAGCTTCAGTTTTCAAGCCTGATCATAGAGTTTCCTTAAAAAGGTTTACATGTTCTTGATGGAGGGCGCTTATTAATGTTATGTGGCCGAGATGAGTTATTTATGCTGCTGTTCTGGATGCATTTGAGTCTAACGAAAAACGACAATTTGGCGGAAGAAGTGTTCTAGTGTTTGATGGATACCCTGAGAGTAAAACTATAAAAGAACAGAATCATCATTAAACAAATAAAAAAAGTCATTTAGATTTGCAAGGACACATTTACAAACCCCAAATAATCTGATTTTTTGTCCAATAAGTGAAATGAAAAGGCTCATGTTAGTGACCCACTTCTCTAACTGCATAAAGATAGAAACCCAGTACATCAGGTGGCTGGTGATGCAGTTGTCTTAATCACAAACGTTGCTTTACAACATACGGCTAACTATAATCCTATCTTTGTGGTCGGCCTAGACACAGACCTTTTGGTGTGACTCACATTACTTTCTTCCACTAAACCACTAAACATAAGCATTGGTTCCTTAGGTTAGAAACAGGAAGCAAAGGGAAAGGTGTATTCCAAGCATTGAGAGATTAACAGATAGAAAAGAAGTGCTTCATTTCTTACAAACAACGAATGAATGAAAAATAAGAAAGCTTTGAAGACTGTGGGAAAATAAGCAACTGAGGATACAAATGAAAACATTTAACTAGGCTAATGGAGTTAAGACTGACATAGCTAAAGTTGGTGAGGAATTTATCCTGACACTGTATGGATCATCAAGAAAACAAACTTTGAATGAAAGTCGATAATATATATTCAACCATCTAATGGCGATACAACAACTCCTGTCAAACTTAGGATTCTCCACACTTCCTCCGACAACAGCAACTGCTGCTCACCATTTCTCGAGTTCCGTTTCAGGTTCAACAGTGCTTAGGACGTAACCTTAACCAATGGGTATGGTGCTGGAGCCCTGCACCCACACCACTGACCCCAGCACCTGACATGCTGTTACGCATAATTTCATGCAATTGCCAGAGTCCTTGCAAAAATTTGTGAGTGCAAGAGAGCAGGTCTTGTATGTTCTGCTTTTATGGAAGAACCTAATGATGACGAACAATGTTAACAGAAACCGTCCAGAAAATTTATTAAGACATTATTAGTTTTCTCTATTTTTCTTCGTAAGTCATGTACCTTAGCACTTAATATATGTATAAATAATATCAGTATTATATTGTATATTCGATCAATCTTATATTTTAAGTAATAAATTCTCCTTGTTTCAAACTTACACAAGCTTACACAGACCGGGCCGCGGGGGCGTTGACCCCCGGAACTCTCTCCAGGTAAACTCCAGGTATCCTCTTCATTTTCCAGTTCACTCTTTCTAGTTGGGAGGTAAGAAGTGTCCAGGATAAATGAGTCATTGTTTAATAATTGATTCCTACCTTTTGCACCTCAGAAATCATGAAGTATTTGACGGAAAAATGAAATATGTAAATCTTGCAACTTTTATTTAAACTGCATCTCGGCTCTTGTTGCACTTACGCTAAAAAAAGGTAATGATCAAAAAATGTTTATCTTTTAGTTACTTATATTTTTTTATTAAAGCATTTATTGCTATCTTCAAGGTTCAAGATTTACTAAAAATATAAAAAAAATATGGCCACTATTTTTCAAGATGGAGGCCATCTTGCAATGATTTTTATATGTTAAACCTGGGAGTAGAACTATGCATGTTAAACCAGGAACTAGAACTATGCATGTTAAACCAGGAACTAGAGCTATGCATGTTAAACCAGGAACTAGAACTATGCATGTTAAACCAGGAACTAGAACTATGCATGTTAAACCAGGAACTAGAACTATGCATGTTAAACCAGGAACTAGAACTATGCATGTTAAACCAGGAACTAGAGCTATGCATGTTAAACCAGGAACTAGAACTATGCATGTTAAACCAGGAACTAGAACTATGCATGTTAAACCAGGAACTAGAACTATGCATGTTAAACCAGGAACTAGAACTATGCATGTTAAACCAGGAACTAGAGCTATGCATGTTGAACCAGGAACTAGAGCTATGCATGTTAAACCAGGAACTAGAACTATGCATGTTAAACCAGGAACTAGAACTATGCATGTTAAACCAGGAACTAGAACTATGCATGTTAAACCAGGAACTAGAGCTATGCATGTTAAACCAGGAACTAGAACTATGCATGTTAAACCAGGAACTAGAACTATGCATGTTAAACCAGGAACTAGAACTATGCATGTTAAACCAGGAACTAGAACTATGCATGTTAAACCAGGAACTAGAACTATGCATGTTAAACCTGGAACTAGAACTATGCATGTTAAACCAGGAACTAGAGCTATGCATGTTAAACCAGGAACTAGAACTATGCATGTTAAACCAGGAACTAGAACTATGCATGTTAAACCAGGAACTAGAACTATGCATGTTAAACCAGGAACTAGAACTATGCATGTTAAACCAGGAACTAGAACTATGCATGTTAAACCAGGAACTAGAACTATGCATGTTAAACCAGGAACTAGAGCTATGCATGTTAAACCAGGAACTAGAACTATGCATGTTAAACCAGGAACTAGAACTATGCATGTTAAACCAGGAACTAGAACTATGCATGTTAAACCAGGAACTAGAACTATGCATGTTAAACCAGGAACTAGAACTATGCATGTTAAACCAGGAACTAGAACTATGCATGTTAAACCAGGAACTAGAACTATGCATGTTAAACCAGGAACTAGAGCTATGCATGTTAAACCAGGAGCTAGAACTATGCATGTTAAACCAGGAACTAGAACTATGCATGTTAAACCAGGAACTAGAACTATGCATGTTAAACCAGGAACTTGAACTATGCATGTTAAACCAGGAACTAGAACTATGCATGTTAAACCAGGAACTAGAACTATGCATGTTAAACCAGGAACTTGAACTATGCATGTTAAACCAGGAACTAGAACTATGCATGTTAAACCAGGAACTAGAACTATGCATGTTAAACCAGGGAATAGAACTATGCACGTGGAAAGTCTCAATTTCTTAAGAATTATTTCAGGGTAAGACCATTTTTCCTCCTAGAATGGCCGTACTACCTATCCTAGCTGCGTGAGCCATGTCATGCCTCTTCTTAAAACTTTGTATGGATCTCGCCTCCCACTTCACTATGTTGGTCATTCCACTTCCTAACCCCTCTAAGTGTTTCTTTACGTCCCTTTAACTCATCTGTGCTTTCAGTTTCCAGCTGCTTCTTCGTGTACCTGAGACCTGTCTCTCAAACAGACTTGCCCTGTCATCCCTGTCAATTCATCTCAGTATTTTCTACATCGAAATCATATCACCTCTGGTCCTTCTGTCTTCTAGTGTAGTTAGGTTTAACTTCTCTAGTCTTACAGTATAACTTATGCTTCCCAGCTCTGGGACTAGTTCCGTTGTAAATCTGTGCACTTATTCCGGGTTCTTTACATGCTTTATGAAATGCAGGCTCCATACTGGCGCTGCATACTCCAAGATGGGCCTCACATATCCTGTGTATATTATTATTTGTCCGTGAGAGCGATTATTTATTTTTGAAATTACGCTAATGGCAGCCACTGGTCAAACTTTATAATCAAGGTACTGTGCTAAGTATTTGGGTGGAGAGCTGGAATGACTGGTAGCCTCAAATAGCATACTGTGTCTCACGGAATAGATCTGTTTGTGGAACACATCCAGGATACCACTAACCATTCGCTGAGTGATAGGGATAAGACCACGCCGAGTGGTCATGGCGCCACTCACACCAGCACCGCCGATGAATCTGCGCAAGTTGACGATAACTAATAACGAAAAACTTAAAAATAGCACTCATGTGTAGAAAGTGAAATATTGTGTATTATGCAGCCTGTGCTTTTTTATTTATGTTAAAGAGAATTTAAGGATTTTAATAACGCTTATTTATATAAGCAGGAAGCCGTCCAGTCATTCACCTTGGCTATGCTTGGGCTACGTGGCAAAATAATTAATATTTACAACTTAAGGGTGCATGCAAGTAGCATAAGTTACCACAAACACACATTACTATATACTAGAATGTATCACATATGGGGAATTAAGGCAGTGTGTGTGGGGTCACGGCTGAGTCGGGTTAATGGTCCTTTGTTTCTGTCGTGAATTCAGTCTGAAGTCTGCCGCACCACTTCAGGGTAACTTCAGTCAATGTGTACTAACCTTTATTTCTCACAGTAGGCAGTGTGGTTGTGACAAGCAGCTGTTTTGGTAACCTCTGGTCGTGGGTGCCACCTCTACACATGTGTAGACATCTGAATGCACCACTACTCACGTGGTAGTGTTAGGTGCAGGGGATACTTGAGAAATACCTGTGTAAGTCACGCAGCTGCCTGCTCCAGCTAGAGAGATCCTTGCCTGTGGTGATTGTATGCTGTACGAGTGCATTCACCGCGCAAGAACTCAGAGGGAAAAGAGCCCTTCTCAAAGTTGAATTTTGACTGACTCGCCGTCGGCTCAGCCTATCCACGTGGGCACTCAAACTGGTAGACTGAGGGTGCCTACGACTTAATTAATGTATGGGACGTATAATACTAGAGTAAGCTAACGAGTGTCTCTAACTTAGCTTAAATATATGAAGCAGTATTGTAGAACTTGATGTGCATATTTAGCCTAGAAGTTACGAGGCAAATTCTTAGAATTAAGTATATACAGAACTGACACCTGCCTCTTTGTGTCGTCTCTCTCTCCTCTTATGCATCCCCAGTCCCCCAGCTGGGGAAGGTGAGTAACGGAATCAGGAAATTACCGATATTTTCCACATCACATGCAACTATGTTCTTATGAGGGAGTTGTCGTAACTACTAATATTGTTTGTCCTATGGAGTCTGTACCTCTTGGTCCCATTCAGATGGTATGCAGGGCAGTTGGTGTTGTAGCACTGTGTTTGGAGGACTGAAGAGTGGCACATTTCCGGGTGAAAGAATTCGCAGGAGGTAGAACGACACACTTCTTTAGACAGGAGGTCGCGACATTTTTTGTGATGCTCAAAGTTCCATGTCCCATTTGCTTTTCTTAACATACTATTCTTACAGATGCCCCAAACATAGAATTTGCACCATTTCGCTTTTGGCTGAGTATAATTTTAGTAGATGAGTTCTCAATTTCTGCAGTTTCTAGAACTGCAATGCAGTCCTTAGTAGCCAAACCAGTCACCCCCTTATGGTTCCAGGAGACTAGCACTTTCCCGAGAAGAAGACTCCTCCTCCACTACATCTATAATGAGGGCTATGATCTTGTGCAATGATGGTTGCATATTTAAGGTTTTAGTGGTGGTTGTGATAGAATCCCTAGCAGAGTCTGGATTAGCACTAAGGGCTGGGGGCTGAGTCTGAGTCGGCATTATGGTTGGTGGCTAAGTTTGGATCAGCACCAGTGCTGTGGGCCGAGTCTGGATTAGCACTGGGGTTGGAGGATGGGTCTGGGTTACCACTGTGGCTGGGGGTTGGGCTAGCTGATGTTTATGTTTATTGTATTTTTTTGCCAGTGGGTGACTAATTCCGAGTCGTCTGTTGTGGTATGGGCTTTCTGTATTTTACGGTTCACTCCTCTCCCTTCCTCCCATGTTCTATGTATCTTGGGTAGACTATCCAGGGGTCCCTCTTTATTTTCTTGGTTATTATTTATTACCCTCCTGTGTACCTTCCTGATACCTGTCCGAAGTTATAAGCGGTGGGGACTGAACTCGCGGCAAGTGAGTCGTAAAACTCCAGGCCAACGCTTAAGCCACTGGGCCTTCTCACTAACCATGCTAACCTCCCTATTGTGTATAAATATACCTAGTTGGATGAATCTCATTGTAGCCCACTGGCCCGGTGGCTTACACGCTGGCCTGGAGTTTCACGTCTCACTTGCCGAGAGTTTAATCCCCACCCATACCGTGGTTTGGTTTATTCTTGAAACTTTGCTTTCCCCTACCCTTAGAGATTATAATTTTCTGACGACCAAGACGAAGTGTCCGATTATATCTGAGGAGCCTTATTCTGAACTTCAAGTGAGCCACTGCATGGTATGCAGCTAAAATACAAACATTAATACACTTTTTACAACACAATTTAAGGGCAACGTACACATATAGGTTTATTTTCCCTGTATGTGATATCAAGAACAGGAAGAAGAGATGGGTAGATATTTGAATTCAAGTGTGTGTGAACACAGTAGATGTTAGACCAGGTAATGAGAACGATGCTCTAGTCCGTCACAAGCGCCACTTAAATAATATCGATTCTGAAATCTGCATACTACTGTTCAATTTAATTAAATACATAATTCAGCCTTGTTGAGTCAGTTCACAACATTGGTCTGTCTAAAGAACAACGAAATTTCAGTAAGATAATTTGCACACAAATCAGTGGTATTCTCCTCAAATTGCTTTGTTAGTCAGATTGTTCTTGGTAGTCAGGACAATGCCGGTCAGGTCACATTACAATGTCTCTAAAGCTGACACTGACAACCAGCATACAGACTGAGCCCTCAGGAAATTTTCCCAATAAAACCCGCAGTAGAACGCAGCCAAAATTCACACACAAACTATCATACAGAAGCGTCTTCTTCGGACTATGTCCACACATGACTAGGTGCAGAAAGTAAGCTTCACCCGCTTCACCCACGACAAATAATTTAGGAGTTTTGCTAACAGTTTGATGTGTTAATGGAGTCGCTGAACAGCGTACCTACATGTCTAATCTATGCTTATCTTGTAGAGTTGAGTGACCCCCAACAACACCAGCCAGGTGACCATCAGATATACCGACCGTGCATTTTGTAACAGAGACAGAAAGGTCAGACAGAGAGTGTGCCTTCCTGGAGCTGGTGTTGGTGACATAGTCAGCAGGTTGGGTAATATTATGGCAGGTAATGGGAACAAGCCCATTATCTGTCTTAGTGCTGGGGGTAAAGACATTGGGAAGGGCAGGAGAGAGGAGCTGCTGGATAAGTACAGGTCAGCCATAGAAGTAGTTAGGTCTAAGGGAGGGATCCCAGTCATATGTAGCATCTTGCCTAGAAAGGGAGTGGGCAATGAATGGATGTCTAGGGCAATTGGTATAAATTGCTGGCAAGACAAGTCCTGCAAGGAACTTGCAATCCCATTCATTGATAACTGGAATCTATTCTTTGGCAAACGTGATATGTATGCAAGGGATGGGGTTCATCTCTGGGGATGGAGTGGTTGCATTAGCCAATTCAATTGAGAGGGTAATTGATGACTTGTCTAGGAATTTAAACTAATAGATTAAAGAGGTATGGGTGTTTATGGGAAGCAATCAGCCTGCAGCATTGGAGTTAAAAATAGCAGTTATTACCGGGATACCTAAGGGATATGTTTAAAAGACAATACTCAAAATAAAGTTGCTAGTAATGGCAAATCAATTGATCAAAAAACAAAGAGAGATAGCAGAGGGCAACGAGTGACTAGCTCCCTTAAGGTTTACTATACAAATAGTAGGAGCCTAAGAAATAAGATAGATGATTTAAGATTACTTGCAAGTGTAGGTAATATAGATATTATTGGTATAACAGAGACCTGGTTTAACCTGAAAGATAGAGAAATGCCTTCTGAATGCAACATACAGGGTTATAAACTATTCCACACTGATAGGGTCAACAGGAAGGGTGGTGGAGTGGCAATGTATGTCAGAGAAAATTTAAATTGTTGTCTTAGACATGATATAAGATTAGAAACATCGAACACAGAATCTGTTTGGCTACAGTTTCTCGAGGGACGTGACAAGTTAATTTTGGGTGTGATTTATAGGCCCCCAAACCTTGATAGGGAGGGCAGTAAGCTGTTATGGGACGAAATTCATAAGGCATCTAGATATGAAAATGTTGTGATAATGGGAGATTTTAACTTTAGACAAATTGATTGGAACAATATGACAGGAAATCTTGAGTCTAGTGACTTTCTTGATACGGTTCAGGATTGCTTTTTAGAACAGGTTGTGACAGAACCAACTAGAGGAAACAATCTGCTTGACTTAGTTCTTGCCAACAAAGATTCACTAATTAATAATCTTGAGGTTAGTGATGAGCTTGGGGAAAGTGATCACAAATCACTTAGTTTCAATATATCATGGAATTACCCAGATAACTGCAATCAAATCTCTGTCCCAGATTTTCGCTTGGCCGACTTCATGGGACTGAAAAATTACCTGGGTGGGCTAAATTGGGATGTCCTGACTATGGGTCAGGTAGGTGATCTTGGTTGCCAATATGACATTCTTCAGAGCATAGTTCTAGCTGCCGAGACAACTTTTGTTCCGAGTAGGGAAATTAGATCTAACAAAAATGATCCCAGATGGATGAACAATAGATTAAAACATCTCATTGGTTCAAAGACAGGCATATATAGGCGTATCAAAAGAGGGGATGGGCAGTTAAGAAATCAATATATTCAATTAAAGAGAGAAATAAAGAAATGAATAAGAAAAGCAAAAAGGGATTATGAGGCTAAGGTCGCAAGGGATTCAAAGACTAACCCAAAAGGGTTCTTTCAGGTATACAGAAGTAAGATTAGGGACAAGAGTGGCCCACTTAACAGTAACTCTGGTCAGATCACTTACAGTGATAAGGATATATGTGAAATTCTCAATACCTACTTCCTCTCAGTTTTCACCCAGGAAAATACTAGCGATATTCCTGAAATAATAGATGATGTAGAACAGGACGATAATAAACTATGCACGATTGCAGTAACTAGTGACATGGTCCTCAGACAAATAGAGAAACTAAAACCTAACAAATCCCCAGGTCCTGAAGAACTGTTTGCAAGGGTGTTAAAGGAATGTAAAGAGGAACTTAGCATACCTTTGGCTAATCTTTTTAACATATCGCTACAAACTGGCATAGTGCCTGATAAGTGGAAAATGGCAAATGTAATACCTATTTATAAGGCAAGTGACAGGTCCTTGGCTTCAAACTATAGACCAATAAGCCTTACCTCCATAGTGGGAAAATTTATGGAATCAACAATTGCCAAAGCAATTCGTAGCAATCTTGACAGGCACAGATTGATTAATGAATCTCAACACAATTTTACAAAGGGGCGTTCCTGACTTAGGAATTTACTAACTTTTTTCACTAAGGAGTTTGAGGAGGTAGATCATGGTAATGAATATGATATTGTGTATATGGACTTCAGTAAGGCTTTCGATAGAGTTCCACACCAGAGGCTATTGAGGAAACTTAAGGCACACGGAATAGGAGGAGAAATTTTTTCCTGGGTAGAGGCATGGCTGACAAATAGACAGCAGAGAGTTTGCATAAATGGGGAGAAATCAGAATGGGGGCACGTCACAAGCGGTGTTCCTCAGGGGTCAGTGTTGGGCCCGTTGTTGTTCACAATTTACATAAACGACATAGATGAGGGAATAAATAGCGACATAAGCAAATTTGCTGATGACACCAAAATAGGCCGTCCAATTCATTCTAATGAGGACACTAAAGCACTCCAGGATGATTTGAATAGACTGATGCAATGGTCGGAGAAGTGGCAGATGCAGTTTAATATTGACAAATGCAAAGTTCTAAATGTTGGACAGTTAAATAACCATGCCACATATAGACAAAATAATGTTGATCTTAATACTACTGATTGCGAAAAAGATTTAAGAGTTCTGGTTAGCAGTAATCTAAAACCAAGACAACAATGCATTAGTGTTCGCAATAAAGCTAACAGAATTCTTGGCTTCATATCTAGAAGTATAAATAATATAAGTCCTCAGGTTGTTCTTCAACTCTATATATCCTTGGTTAGGCCTCATTTAGACTATGCTGCTCAGTTCTGGTCACCGTATTACAGAATGGATATAAATGCTATGGAAAACGTACAAAGGAGGATGACTAAGATGATCCCATGTATCAGAAATCTTCCCTATGAGGATAGACTGAGGGCCCTGAATCTGCACTCTCTCGAAAGGCGTAGAATTAGGGGTAATATGATCGAGGTGTATAAATGGAAAACAGGAATAAATAAAGGGGATGTAAATAGCGTGCTGAAAATTTCCAGCCAAGACAGGACTCGCAGTAATGGTTTCAAGTTGGAAAAATTCAGATTCAGGAAGGATATAGGAAAGCACTGGTTTGGTAATAGAGTTGTGGATGAGTGGAACAAACTCCCGAGTACAGTTATTCAGGCTAAAACATTGTGTAGTTTTAAAAATAGGTTAGATAAATACATAACTGGGTGTGGGTGGGTGTGAGTTGGACCTGACTAGCTTGTGCTGCTTGGTCTGGTGCCGTGCTCCTTCCTTGAGTGGAGGTGATCAGACTGGGAGGGTCATTGGGCTTATCCGGGGGGGGGGTCCTTGGTCTAATCCGGGGGAGGACATGGACCTGCTCCGCATGGGTCAGTAGGCCTGTTACTGTATTCCTTCTTTCTTAAGTTCATATGTTCTTATCAGCCGGGAGGCTGACCGTCACCAGCCAGGTGACCACCAGCCGGGAGGCCGACCGTCACCAGCCAGGTGACCACCAGCCGGGAGGCCGACCGTCACCAGCCAGGTGACCACCAGCCGGGAGGCCGACATATACGAAGTAATATTACTCGTCACGAAACTGGTGGTGAGACGGGAGAATTAATATGTACCTTCCACCACCTCAGCACTCGTGCTATGTTAACCCTGGCATAAATACGTACATAAAACATAGTAAATGATTAAAACATTTTTAGTTATTTAGAGCATTCTTGTCACTGTCTAGAGCTGACAAGCAATGCCGTAGGTAACTTGCAATAAACATTAATTAACATCAAATACGGCACGCTAAGCATGAAACAAACGGGCATTAACAATGTACAAATGTACATTACAACTCGTCATGCAAATTGGAGGTCCTTGAGACAATAAAATTAAGTGAGCTAGACAAACACTGTTAACTCAGTAGAAGACCTTGTTAAACAGCGACACAGTAGCCTGCTTTAGTAATTTAATGTTTCTTAGTGAGTATTATAGCAAAAACAGCTAAACAACAACAGCAACACTAACAACAGCAACACTAACAACAACACTAAAAACAACAATACTAACACCAACAACAGCAGCAACAATAACACTAACAACAACAACCGGAAGGAGGGTTGGCACTCTGAGGGCCAAGATTAATAGAGTAATTAACTATTTTGATAAAATATACCCCGGGATACGATCTACACGACCCGTCACGAGAGACAAGACGCATTCAGTGACGAACGGCGCATTTAGAGACAAATGACGTTTTCATGGACCTGTGATGCAATTAAGAACGAATGGCTTATGTGTAAACGAATCACGCACGTATGGACGCATGTTTGGACGCAAGTAACGATGAATATAACGCTGAGTCAGAACAGACGAGGCTTGGGTAGAATACTACGCACTTTTCAAGATTATTATTATTATATACCTCTTCAAGGGGGGCTCCTTGGCGTGGTGAAGAGGCTCTTGGTCTGAGGAATTAGCCCTGTCGGTCTTCTTCCTCAGACCGAACCTAATTACCCCCCATTCTCCCCTCCCCTATCCCATCCTCCCCATCCTCCCCTTTTTCCATTCCTCCTCCTCCTCCTCACCCCTCCCTTTTGCCCTTCCTCTTTTTAGCCTTCGTGATTTCTCCCACAGGCGCGCTAGTTCCTAGGTAGGGGAAAGGACACCGGGGTCCATCCCATTCCGTTGAGGTTTCTTGGCGGTGGCGTAGTTTGCCGTGGAATCTGGATTGCCTAGGGATGTCCCGATCCCTCTCCGGTATCCCGGAGTGGCTTTGGGTATCTTTTGGGCGACGGGTGTATCTCTGGAAGCCACCTTTCGGATTCCGGGGGTGGTGGCTGAAGGAGGTATGCTTTGTGGCGGATATCCGGCCGCCCTCTCTTTTGTCCACCGAGGTAGCTCGGCAGATGTGAGGTTGCTATCCCAGATTGCTGGTTTACTGGCATGAAGGGTAGGGTATGGCACGGGTTCCATGCTGCATCTGCGCTACTAGCGGTGTCGAGTCCTCTTGGGCGCGGAGGGGGATTTCCGGCCCTTTCATTCCTCCTGGGAACTATTCCTCCCCGCTCCCCCCTTTTTTTATTCTTTTTTTTATTTTTATTTTCTTTTCTTCTTTCTTTTTTTTTCTTAAAAACAAAAAGCAAAGGAGTAACCTAACCATGGCAGCCCTAGTCCATGAAACCACTACCCCCGGGCCCCTTCTTGATACCGCACCCCATTCTGACCCTGCCTTGTGTTTAGACCACTCTTCGGACACTCCTGATGCCCCTGTACCTCTTGCTGGTGCTGTTTCCTCACCCGCTTCAGGTACCGGGGCTTCGACTGACTCCTTCGATTTGTCTGAACTCCGCTCTCCTTTGACTATGCTTCCGGCTTCTCCCTCTACGGTACGGCAATTTTCGAATCGCCCACCCATTTCCTGCTGGACCAACTCCGGTCCTACTCCTAAACGCCAACGTCAATCTCCTGATGATGCTCCGTCGTTACCTTCCCATTCTACTCGGAAACGACCGACACGTCAAGCACTCCCTCTCCACGCTCAGTTTCGGACCACACAATGGACTAAATTCTTTACTTTAAGACCAACTTCTTCTTCTGCCTACCTTTCTGACCATAGTATTGCCAAAGCGCTCCTGCGTCATGTTGGCAGAGATATTTCATTTCACGCTCTCAAGAGCGGTACACGCATCGTCACTGTCCAGAATGCTACCCAAGCTCATGATCTTTCTCTCCTTTCGAATATCGATACTACTCCTATCACTATTGAAAAACATCTTTCTCTCAATTCTTGTAGTGGTACTGTCATTCTGCCCCATACCATAGTCCAACAGAATTTCCAGTCATGTGGCAATGATATTTTTGAACAGCTGGAACTCCAGGATCTCCCAATCCTCAAAGTAGACACTTATGTCCTTCCTGCCCGGGGGCGGAGACGTTACCCTTGCAATGTGGCTCGTTTAACTTTTGACAGCCGAGAACTCCCGTCCTCTGTATATGTCGCGGGACATCGGTTACAAGTTCGAAAGGTGATACCTACACCGCAACAATGTAGAAATTGCTGGCGTTTTGGTCACCCAGCGAAATATTGCAGATCTATGGCCGAATGCCCAGTCTGTGGTGCCGACAACCATTCTAATACATCTTGCAGTCAACCTCCATCTTGCCTTAATTGTAATGAAGCTCACCCTTCGTACTCCCGCCGTTGCCAGGTCTACTTAAATGAACGTGAAATCCGTTGCCTCAAAGAGGCAGAAGGTCTCCCTTATGCTATGGCAGTTACTCATCTCCGCCTCCAAGGGAGACTACCCCGTGTTTCTTATTCTCGTGTTTCCAAACGTCCCCCCACTTCTGGGGTCCCATCTTCTGCAGCCTCCTCTGTTGTTACCCCTCCCATAGCCACTACGGCATCTAATCCTTTTGCTGTCCTTGGCTCTGACGTCCCGACTACAACTCAGTCTGTTCTCACATCTTCGCGTCCTTCCTCACAAGCCCCAGTATCGACAAGACCTCGTACGACACCTAATACCAATCGCCCCTCTACTCAGAAGTCCAAAAAATCCACATTGCTCAAATCTTCTTTGCCCCTTCCTTCCCTTCTTCCACCTCCACACGTTACCTTTCCAGTCTCTGTACCTAGTTCTTCCCCTCTCTCTGGCTCTATTACAAGTGTGGAGATTCACCCTCCTCCTCGTACTATGCCTTCCACCCCCGTCCCCTCCCAAGTTTCTCCCTCTTCTGTCACCTCCCAGGTTTCTACCTCTTCTGTCCCCCCCCACACTTCATCTCCAGTCCCTTACACTTTTCCCTCCCCCTCTACTTTGGTACAGTCCATTACTGTCCCAATCTTTACTCACCCTCCTCCTCCTATCTCCAATATGGTTTCCCATACATCTTTGAATTCAGAAACACTTGAAGCCATTTCAGAATATATTGCAGAGACTAAACCTTCAATGGACACTGATTCACTTCCTGTTCCTTCTCTTCCCTCTCCTCCATCTTCACAACCCCATTCTTCGCAACGCTCCGTTCCTTCGCTACTTGAACATCTTCCAATGCCACCACACGTTGACTTTTCTAACCCCTCTAGTCCGTAGGTGCCTTTACCTACAGATTCCTGATATTTTCTTCATCGCCAATCATGGCCTATTTACAGTGGAATATCCGCGGCCTCAGGGGTAATCGGGGTGAGCTTCAGATGTTGCTTTCCAGGTTTTCCCCTGTTGGTGCTTGCTTACAAGAACCAAAATTACACTCGGCTGTTTTCCAACCTATCTCAGGCTATAATTTATTGTATTCTTCGGATCCTTTCTCAGATGGGACCTTTAATGAAAGTGCCCTTCTTTTACGCAATGATATTCCGTACTGTCAACTATTTGTCCATACCTCGCTGCATTACACTGCAGCCCGTATCCACTTGAATAAGTGGTTTACAATATGTTCTTTATATCTCTCTCCTTCTCGAGCATTTTCTATCCCAGACTTTGCCTTTCTTGTTTCATCCTTACCACCACCACTTCTGTTACTTGGTGATTTTAATGCCCACCATTTCCTCTGGGGGGGGTCTCATTGTGACTCACGTGGCATTCAGTTGGAGGCTTTTCTTGCCTCTCACCCCCTCCATGTTTTAAATACGGGTACTCCCACCCATTTTGATCCTCGTACTCATACTCTCTCTTGCATCGATCTATCAGTCTGCTCTTCCTCCACTGCACTAGACTTCACCTGGTCTGTTCTACCAGACTTACATGACAGCGATCATTTTCCGATCATTCTTACTTCTCCTTCCTATTCACCACCTTCCCGTAGCCCTCGCTGGCAATTTGATCGGGCAAATTGGGATCTTTACTCACACCTCACTGCTTTTAGTGAGGTTCCTTCTTCATCCTCCATTGATGAGCTCCTACACATCTTCTCGACATCAGTTTATACCGCAGCTTCTCATTCTATACCCCAAACCTCAGGCAGGCATTCTCAGAAGTGCGTGCCTTGGTGGTCTCCTGCTTGTGCTCGTGCAGTACGTTTGAAACGTGCTGCATGGGGCAGGTACCGGTACAATAGAACCGCTGAGAGACTTGTTGATTTTAAGCAGAAGCGTGCGATCGCTCGCCGTGTCATCCGTGAAGCTAAACGCACTTGTTGGCGAGACTATGTTTCCACCATCACCTCTGCTTCTTCTATGAGTGCAGTCTGGAAAAAAGTGAGGAAATTGAGTGGTAAATACTCTCCTGACCCGGCTCCTGTTCTACGGGTCACTGGTGTTGATATAGCAAACCCTCTCGACGTTGCCATTGAACTTGGCACACATCTGGTCCGTATTTCCCGAGGGCTCCATCTATGCCCCTCGTTTCTTTCCTCAAAGTCTGCCAGAGAGTTAGTACCCTTGGACTTTTCTTCTCTCGGAGAAGAACAGTATAATGTGCCTTTTACACTTCAAGAACTGGAGGCAACGCTCTCAGCTTGCCGATCATCGGCAGCTGGGCCTGATGACATTCATATTCGTATGTTACAACATTTACATCGGTCAGCCCTTGTAGTCCTCTTACACCTCTTCAATCTTATTTGGGCACAAGGAGTTCTTCCCCAGCTGTGGAAATCTGCCATTGTTCTCCCTTTCCGCAAACCGGGTACTACAGGACATGATGCCTCCCACTATCGCCCCATCGCTCTTACAAGTGCAGTTTGCAAAGTGATGGAACGCCTCGTAAATCGACGTTTAATGTGGTATTTAGAGACTCACAACAGTCTCTCCGCTAGTCAATATGGCTTTCGTAAGGGTCGTTCTACCATAGACCCCTTACTACGCTTGGATACGTATGTTCGTAATGCCTTTGCGAATAATCACTCAGTTATTGCCATATTTTTTGACCTTGAGAAGGCATATGACACAACTTGGAGGTATAATATTTTGGCCCAGGCCCATTCCTTAGGCCTCCGAGGCAATCTACCATCCTTCCTTAAGAACTTTTTAACTGACAGACATTTCCGTGTTCGAGTCAATAATGTTCTTTCCCCGGACTTCGTCCAAGCTGAAGGTGTCCCTCAGGGATGTGTTCTAAGCACAACACTTTTTCTCCTTGCTATAAATGATTTGGCCTCTGTTCTTCCACCCAATATTTGGTCATCACTCTATGTTGATGACTTCGCTATTGCTTGTGCAGGCGCTGACTGTCACCTTATTGCAGTTTCTCTCCAGCATGCGGTCGACCGTGTTTCCACTTGGGCCACCACACATGGGTTTAAATTTTCAAGTACCAAAACTCACCAAATTACTTTCACTAGACGCTCTGTTATCTCCGATCATCCTTTGTATCTCTATGGCTCCCGTATCCCCGAACGTGATACAGTCAGGTTTCTAGGCCTTCTCTTTGACCGTCGGTTAACCTGGAAACCTCACATTACCTCTCTGAAGGCAACTTGTCACAGCCGGCTAAACCTTCTTAAAACCCTTGCTCATCTTTCCTGGGGAGCTGATCGTCGAACTCTGCTTCGCCTACATTCAGCCCTCGTTTTATCGAAACTCGATTATGGTGACCAGATTTATTCCGCGGCCTCTCCTGCTACTCTCTCTAGCCTTAACTCTATCCATCACCAAGGCTTACGTTTGTGCCTTGGTGCTTTTCGCTCTTCCCCTGTTGAGAGCCTCTATACAGAAGCAAATGTTCCATCCTTGTCTGATCGCCGTGATGCCCATTGCCTTCGTTACTATGTACGCTCTCACGATCTACACAATCCTTCCATTTATAGAATGGTCACCGATATTAGTAGACATTCTTTATTCGTTCGCCGCCCCTGTTTGCTCCGTCCCTTTTCTCTTCGCCTACATTCACTCTTGTCTTCCCTTCAGTTACCACCTTTATATGTTCATGTAGCATCTCACTTTTCCCTGCCCCCCTGGGAAGTTCCAGCTGTTCGGGTCTGTTCTTTCTCACTCCCTTGCTCGAAAGCTCAACTGCCTACGGTGGCTTCCCGCTCTCTTTTTCTTGATCACTTCCACTCCCATTCTCATGCCACCGCTGTGTACACAGATGGCTCTAAGTCTTCAGACGGCGTCGGATTCGCAGCAGTGTTTCCGGACAGCGTCGTACGAGGGCATTTACTATCTTCAGCTAGCATTTTTACTGCTGAACTGTATGCCATTCTTGCAGCACTTATTCGTATTGCATCTATGCCTGTGTCATCATTTGTAGTAGTCTCAGACTCCCTTAGTGCTCTACAGGCTATACGAAAATTTGATACATCTCATCCCCTAGTTCTCCGTATCCAACTTTGGCTACGCCGTATCTCTACCAAACATAAAGATATTGTTTTTTGTTGGGTCCCTGGTCATGTCGACGTACAGGGCAATGAACAGGCAGACACTGCTGCGCGGTCAGCAGTATATGACCTACCAATTTCCTATCGAGGTGTTCCATTTCTGGACTATTTTGCTGCAATAGCTACCCACCTTCGCACCCGTTGGCAACAACGTTGGTCAACTCTGCTCGGTAACAAACTTCATTCTGTTAAACCGAGCATAGGTTACTGGCCGTCTTCTTGTCATCAGTGCCGAAGTTGGGAGACCACTCTCTCCCGCCTTCGCATTGGCCACACTCGTCTTACTCATGGGTATCTCATGGAGAGGCACCCTGTTCCTCTCTGTGAGCAGTGTCAAGTTCCAGTATCGATTAGCCACATTCTGTTAGACTGCCCTCTCTATCAACGAGCACGCAGAATTTACCTCCAACGTCGTCTTCGTTCTACTACTCTCTCTTTACCTTCCCTTCTTGCTGATGGACCCTCCTTTAATCCTGACTCTCTCATTGACTTCTTGACAACGACCGATTTACTCCACAAACTCTGATGATACTTTTCGCACTCCCCTCAGCCCTTTCTGGTTCAGTCTCTTGCTGCCCTTTACCCTTTCACCATCCACTGCCCCGCTGTTATCCGTAACCTGTTGCTCATCCATCTCCCTTTTGCCACCTGATGCCCTCACTTCCTTCCTGCCCTGCAGCGCTGTATAGTCCTTGTGGCTTAGCGCTTCTTTTTGATTATAATAATAATAATAATTATTATTATATAAGTAGGGAAGCACTAAACCCGTAATGGCTTAGAGACAAACTTGTTATCAGATTTGGTACGAGGTAGGGGAGAAAAGCTCAAAATATCTGGATCAAGAACTCATCACCTACTTTAAAGGGCACTTAACATGATATCGAAAAGCAAGAGAGAACAAACTGTAAATTTCCTGTTGTTGATCACAAGGGGTCAGCGCCCCCCGCGGCGTGTTCCCAGACAGAATTAAAAAATAATTATGAGATGTGTGAGTAAAATGGTAAAAAGTTCCTGGATAGCAAAGATCAATGGAATTATATCGACAGATGAAAAGAGGTAATTAGTGCTGAGGATCTTCACTGTGTGTGTGTGTGTGTGTGTATGTGTGTGTGTGTGTGTATGTGTGTATGCTCACCTAGTTGTACTCACCTAGTTGTGGTTGCTGGGGTCGAGTCATAGCTCCTGGCCCCGCCAGGAGCTATGACTCGTGCTATGACTATAAGCTTTATTATACATCTGCTTAAAGCTATGTATGGATTCTGCCTCCACTACATCGCTTCCCAACTATTCCACTTCCTGACTACTCTGTGACTGAAGAAATACTTCCTAACATCCCTGTGATTCATCTGTGTCTTCAACTTCCAAATGTTTCCCCTTGTTGCTGTGTCCCATCTCTGGAACATTCTGTCTCTGTCCACCTTGTCAATTTCTCTCAGTATTTTATATGTCGTTATCATATCCCCAGTATCTCTCCTGTCCTCCAGTGTGTGTGTGTGTGTACTCACCTAGTTGTACTCACCTAGTTGAGGTTGCGGGGGTCGAGTCCGAGCTCCTGGCCCCGCCTCTTCACTGATCGCTACTAGGTCACTCTCCCTGAACCGCGAGCTTTATCATACCTCTGCTTAAAGCTATGTATGGATCCTGCCTCCACTACATCGCTTCCCAAACTATTCCACTTACTGACTACTCTATGTGTGTGTGTGTGTGTGTGTGTGTGTGTGTAGTATGTGTACTTACCTACTTGTGGTTGCAGGGGTCGATTCACATCTCCTGGCCCTCGCCTCTTTACTGGCCGCTCCATGTGCTTTATCATGCCTCTTCTTAAAGTTATGTATGGATCCTGCCTCCACTACATCACTTCCCAGACTATTCCACTTCCTAACAACTCTGTGACTGAAAAAGTACTTCCTAAAATCCCTGTGATTCATCTGAGTCTTCAGCTTCCAACTGTGACCCCTTGTTTCTGTGTCCCATCTCTGGAACATCCTGTCTCTGTCCACCTTGTCGTTATCATGTCCCCCCTATCTCTCCAATCCTCCAGTGTGGTCAGGACACTCCCCTTAGCTCCCGACCCTGCCTTTTCACTGGTCAATACTAGGTCACTCTCTCCCCGCTCCATGAACTTTATCGTACCTCTTCTTAAAGCTATGTATGGTTCCTGCCTCCACTACATCGTTTTCCAGACTATCCCACATCCTGACAACTCTAACATCCCTGTGACTCATCCGAGTCTTTAACATCCAATTGTGACCCCTTGTTGCTTAGTCCCATCTCTGGAACTTCCTGTGTTATGCAGACTGTGCTGCTCAGTGAAGTTTGGAATTTGACATCTCATCACTCTTTCGTTGAGATGTGGAATAATATACCAGGGTGGGTGATTGTAACTACGACAGTGTGCAGTGACATGCCAGAGTGGGTGAGTGTACCACAGTGTGGAATGACATACCTGGGTGGATGCTGGTAATTACCACCATGTTGGATGATACAAAAGGAGGGGGAGGGGTTCTGGTAATTACCACAATTTTGGATGATACTCCAGGGTGGGTGGTGGTAATTACCACAGTGTGGGATGACATAACAGGATGGGTGATTGTAACTACCACAGTGTGGAATGACACACTAGTGTGGGAGTGTGAAATGACATACAAGGGTGGATGTTTGTTACTACCACAGTTTGGAAAGACATTCCAGGGTAGGTGTTTGTAACTACCAGTACGTGGAATGATACACTGAGGTGGGTACTTGTAGCTGCCACAACGAAGAATAACATGCCAAGGTGATATTTCATTCTTCACTGTGTCAGTGACACAGTTCTTGCAAAAACTACTTTTTAAAAATGAATATCTCATCACAAAATGGAAATGCAGATATTTTCCTCTCTAAGAAAGCAATTACTACAGAGCAACGTTCTACCATAGTTGTAATATGACCTGTAATGACATATTACAGCATAATGTTTTTATGTTAGTCGAACCTGTGAGACAAGAAGAGGATTCAAACTAAAGATAACTGAAACTGCAGTTGGAAATGAACAATGTACAATAATAGGCAGGTAGCAATATACAATTAACCCAGATATGGTAGAATGAAACATATGACGACCATTAAATAATCACACCCTTAACTAGTCTTCCATGTGCGGGTTATTGATGTATTGTTACAGTGACGGCATTGTGCCTTTTTATTCCTCACATTCAGGTGTCAGGACCCAGAGACTGTGGT
>NC_091302.1:28297527-28335027 GCF_038502225.1 Cherax quadricarinatus
TTAAAAATGTAGTGTTAGAGTGTTCAGCAGAAGTTTGTGGTTACAGGAAAGTGGGTGCAGGAGGGAAGAGGAGCGATTGGTGGAATGATGATGTAAAGAGAGTAGTAAGGGAGAAAAAGTTAGCATATGAGAAGTTTTTACAAAGTAGAAGTGATGCAAGGAGGGAAGAGTATATGGAGAAAAAGAGAGAAGTTAAGAGAGTGGTGAAGCAATGTAAAAAGAGAGCAAATGAGAGAGTGGGTGAGATGTTATCAACAAATTTTGTTGAAAATAAGAAAAAGTTTTGGAGTGAGATTAACAAGTTAAGAAAGCCTAGAGAACAAATGGATTTGTCAGTTAAAAATAGGAGAGGAGAGTTATTAAATGGAGAGGTAGAGGTATTGGGAAGATGGAAGGAATATTTTGAGGAATTGTTAAATGTTGATGAAGATAGGGAAGCTGTGATTTCGTGTATAGGGCAAGGAGGAATAACATCTTGTAGGAGTGAGGAAGAGCCAGTTGTGAGTGTGGGGGAAGTTCGTGAGGCAGTAGGTAAAATGAAAGGGGGTAAGGCAGCCGGGATTGATGGGATAAAGATAGAAATGTTAAAAGCAGGTGGGGATATAGTTTTGGAGTGGTTGGTGCAATTATTTAATAAATGTATGGAAGAGGGTAAGGTACGTAGGGATTGGCAGAGAGCATGCATAGTTCCTTTGTATAAAGGCAAAGGGGATAAAAGAGAGTGCAAAAATTAAAGGGGGATAAGTCTGTTGAGTGTACCTGGTAAAGTGTATGGTAGAGTTATAATTGAAAGAATTAAGAGTAAGACGGAGAATAGGATAGCAGATGAACAAGGAGGCTTTAGGAAAGGTAGGGGGTGTGTGGACCAGGTGTTTACAGTGAAACATATAAGTGAACAGTATTTAGATAAGGCTAAAGAGGTCTTTGTGGCATTTATGGATTTGGAAAAGGCGTATGACAGGGTGGATAGGGGGGCAATGTGGCAGATGTTGCAAGTGTATGGTGTAGGAGGTAGGTTACTGAAAGCAGTGAAGAGTTTTTACGAGGATAGTGAGGCTCAAGTTAGAGTATGTAGGAAAGAGGGGAACTTTTTCCCAGTAAAAGTAGGCCTTAGACAAGGATGTGTGATGTCACCGTGGTTGTTTAATATATTTATAGATGGGGTTGTAAGAGAAGTAAATGCGAGGGTCTTGGCAAGAGGCGTGGAGTTAAAAGATAAAGAATCACACACAAAGTGGGAGTTGTCACAGCTGCTCTTTGCCGATGACACTGTGCTCTTGGGAGATTCTGAAGAGAAGTTGCAGAGATTGGTGGATGAATTTGGTAGGGTGTGCAAAAGAAGAAAATTAAAGGTGAATACAGGAAAGAGTAAGGTTATGAGGATAACAAAAAGATTAGGTGATGAAAGATTGAATATCAGATTGGAGGGAGAGAGTATGGAGGAGGTGAACGTATTCAGATATTTGGGAGTGGACGTGTCAGCGGATGGGTCTATGAAAGATGAGGTGAATCATAGAATTGATGAGGGAAAAAGAGTGAGTGGTGCACTTAGGAGTCTGTGGAGACAAAGAACTTTGTCCTTGGAGGCAAAGAGGGGAATGTATGAGAGTATAGTTTTACCAACGCTCTTATATGGGTGTGAAGCGTGGGTGATGAATGTTGCAGCGAGGAGAAGGCTGGAGGCAGTGGAGATGTCATGTCTGAGGGCAATGTGTGGTGTGAATATAATGCAGAGAATTCGTAGTTTGGAAGTTAGGAGGAGGTGCGGGATTACCAAAACTGTTGTCCAGAGGGCTGAGGAAGGGTTGTTGAGGTGGTTCGGACATGTAGAGAGAATGGAGCGAAACAGAATGACTTCAAGAGTGTATCAGTCTGTAGTGGAAGGAAGGCGGGGTAGGGGTCGGCCTAGGAAGGGTTGGAGGGAGGGGGTAAAGGAGGTTTTGTGTGCGAGGGGCTTGGACTTCCAGCAGGCATGCGTGAGCGTGTTTGATAGGAGTGAATGGAGACAAATGGTTTTTAATACTTGACGTGCTGTTGGAGTGTGAGCAAAGTAACATTTATGAAGGGATTCAGGGAAACCGGCAGGCCGGACTTGAGTCCTGGAGATGGGAAGTACAGTGCCTGCACTCTGAAGGAGGGGTGTTAATGTTGCAGTTTAAAAACTGTAGTGTAAAGCACCCTTCTGGCAAGACAGTGATGGAGTGAATGATGGTGAAAGTTTTTCTTTTTCGGGCCACCCTGCCTTGGTGGGAATCGGCCGGTGTGATAATAAAAAAAAATAAATAATGATTAAATTTAATCTAGCACATATACAAGGTACAGCAGCGGTGCTGATGTTCCAACAAAACAGCTTAGTACTGATAATAGTAAGAGCAACATCAGTGGCTGAAGGGCAAGCAACAGCAGCTGTAACTGCCCCATCAGCACCAGCAAGCAACAGCAGCTGTAAGTGCCCCATCAGCCCCAGCAAGCAACAGCAGCTGTAACTGCCCCATCAGCACCAGCAAGCAACAGCAGAAGTAACTGCCCCATCAGCAGCAGCAAGCAACAGCAGCTGTAACTGCCCCATCAGCACCAGCAAACAACAGCAGCAGTAACTGCCCCATCAGCCCCAGCAAGCAACAGCAGCAGTAACTGCCCCATTAGCAGCAGCAAGCAACAGCAGCTGTAACTGCCCCATCAGCACCAGCAAGCAACAGCAGCAGTAACTGCCCCATCAGCACCAGCAAGCAACAGCAGCAGTAACTGCCCCATCAGCAGCAGCAAGCAATAGCAGCAGTAACTGCCCCATCAGCAGCAGCAAGCAACAGCAGCAGTAACTGCCCCATCAGCAGCAGCAAGCAACAGCAGCAGTAACTGCCCCATCAGCCCCAGCAAGCATCAGCAGCAGTAACTGCCCCATCAGCAGCAGCAAGCAACAGCAGCTGTAACTGCCCCATCAGCACCAGCAAGCAACAGCAGCTGTAACTGCCCCATCAGCAACAGCAAGCAACAGCAGCTGTAAGAAGAGCAGCAGCAGCAGCAGGAAGCTTCAGTAACAGCAGCAATATAAAAAATCAGCACCATAACGCTTGTATGTGGATAGCAGCAGAAGCTCTGGCTAATGTGCATGATTTGTATTTCACTGCTTGAAATAACTATTTATTTTGCAACATTTCAATATTTTATAATAATTTCAGTAATTGTTGATGGTTTTTGTAATTTATTTAAATTTTTTATTGCATATGGAACTTTTCTTCGTCCATTGTTTCCGAACTGTCCATTAAGATTCAAAGAAACATACAAAGAGCTCAGTAATGATCAGACGTTGCATTTGTGGAGAGACGATAGATCTGTGTTTGTTATTTTGGTAAAATGAACAAGCTACTGAGTGATAAAGAAACGCATGAACCGCTCATTAAGAACCTTCTTGAGCAGGACAAAAGCCGCTTCAGTAAACATCATTAAACGTAAGATTTCGGATGCGCATATTAAAAATAATATTGACCTTACACAGAGGTTCCAGAAATAAAATGTTTACTCTGTTATACAATTCTGTGACATCAAAATTCACATGCCCCTGTGAGTTTTGATGTCACAGAATTGTTTACCGGAGTCCCTGTCCCTGATTTCATTACGTACCTTGAAGAGGAACTAAAAAAACTTCTCCTTGCCCTGCCCCACGAACATATTTGTTGAATTGATTAAACTTTGTGTTACTGAGTGCAAATTTTTGTTTGAAGGAAAATACTATGCTAAAAATAAGGTATGCCATGGGAAACCCTCTCAGTCTCTTACTCAGCAACCTGTGTATGGAATTCTGTGAGACTAAACTCCTTCAAGATATTCTCCCAAACAAAACTTGGGGGTTTAGATATGTAGACGATGTACTTTGAAGATTGAGACACTTCCGCTATATATGGGAATCTTTTTTGAAGAAACGTTTCGCCACACAGTGGCTTCGTCAGTCCAATACAAACCTTTCTGCTATGTATTGGACTGACGAAGCCACTGAGTGGCGAAACGTTTCTTCAGTAAAGTTTCCCATATATAGTGTAAGTGTCTCAATCTTCATCTTGTCGGTTTTTAAACCATTTATCACGATGTTCTTTGCCTTTGTCCTAGAGATCACGGTACTGATCAGTTCCTACTTCGACTCGACTCAATGGTCTAGGCCCCCCCCCCATTAAGATCTCAACAGAGCATGAAATAGACAACACTCTACCTGGCCCTGTTTTGCCATAGGCGCTCAGAAACGACATTCTAAACAGCAAATATCCAAAACCTTTTCTAGAGAGTGTAGGCACTCTGTCAGTGAATAAATACAAGGGTTGACGATGAATTCGAATCTCGGTCTGTAAATTGACAGTCCTACGATCTACAGTCTAGGAAAATTGGGCTTCTAATAGGAAGATATCTGAACTAATACTGTATTATATGCCCTCAGAGGCACCAAATGTAACCCAACTGTCAGTTTACGAACCTCGGTTCGAGCAACTCGTTCACTCTTTTGTATGTTCATTGACAGTTGTTTATCACAACTTGGGTAAATGGTAAAACTTGCGATTTTGGCTTAAATAGAAACTCTCTTCTTGCTGACTAAGAAAAGCTAAAATTTGTATATGCAATAATTTCACAAAAATCATTCTGAACCTAACGAAAAAAAAAAATTCATTGTGTTTGCTTATTATTAAATTATTGTAAACTTATCTAAAATACATTTAGTTGGATTAGGCTAAAAGAATTTGCACTTGTTATAATAAGGTTAGATAAGTTTTCTAAGGTACAAAATTATTATATATATATATATATATATATATATATATATATATATATATATATATATATATATATATATATATATATATATATATATACATATATATATGGTAGTAGGTTGGTAGACAGCAACCACCCAGGGAAGTACTACCGTCCTGCCAGATGACTGTGAAACAAAAACCTGTAACTGTTTTGCATGATGGTAGGATTGCTGGTTTCTTTTTCTGTCTCATAAACACGCTAGATAACAGGGATATCTTGCTACTCCTACTTACACTTTGGTCACACTTCACAGACACGCACATGCATATATATATATATATACATACATCTAGGTTTTTCTCCTTTTTCTAAATAGCTCTTGTTCTTTTTTATTTCTTCTATTGTCCATGGGGAAGTGGAAAAGAATCTTTCCTCCGTAAGCCATGCGTGTCGTATGAGGCGACTAAAATGCCGGGAGCAATGGGCTAGTAACCCCTTCTCCTGTATACATTTACTAAAAAAGAGAAGAA
This sequence comes from Cherax quadricarinatus, assembly GCF_038502225.1. NCBI lineage: Eukaryota > Metazoa > Arthropoda > Malacostraca > Decapoda > Parastacidae > Cherax > Cherax quadricarinatus. The sequence continues at coordinate 28,302,798 of NC_091302.1, forward strand.
GAAAAACTTTATAAAACTGGGATGCTTAAATGTGCGTGGATGTAGTGCGGATGACAAGAAACAGATGATTGCTGATGTTATGAATGAAAAGAAGTTGGATGTCCTGGCTCTAAGCGAAACAAAGCTGAAGGGGGTAGGAGAGTTTCAGTGGGGGGAAATAAATGGGATTAAATCTGGAGTATCTGAGAGAGTTAGAGCAAAGGAAGGGGTAGCAGTAATGTTAAATGATCATTTATGGAAGGAGAAAAGAGAATATGAATGTGTAAATTCAAGAATTATGTGGATTAAAGTAAAGGTTGGATGCGAGAAGTGGGTCATAATAAGCGTGTATGCACCTGGAGAAGAGAGGAATGCAGAGGAGAGAGAGAGATTTTGGGAGATGTTAAGTGAATGTATAGGAGCCTTTGAACCAAGTGAGAGAGTAATTGTGGTAGGGGACCTGAATGCTAAAGTAGGAGAAACTTTTAGAGAGGGTGTGGTAGGTAAGTTTGGGGTGCCAGGTGTAAATGATAATGGGAGCCCTTTGATTGAACTTTGTATAGAAAGGGGTTTAGTTATAGGTAATACATATTTTAAGAAAAAGAGGATAAATAAGTATACACGATATGATGTAGGGCGAAATGACAGTAGTTTGTTGGATTATGTATTGGTAGATAAAAGACTGTTGAGTAGACTTCAGGATGTACATGTTTATAGAGGGGCCACAGATATATCAGATCACTTTCTAGTTGTAGCTACACTGAGAGTAAAAGGTAGATGGGATACAAGGAGAATAGAAGCATCAGGGAAGAGAGAGGTGAAGGTTTATAAACTAAAAGAGGAGGCAGTTAGGGTAAGATATAAACAGCTATTGGAGGATAGATGGGCTAATGAGAGCATAGGCAATGGGGTCGAAGAGGTATGGGGTAGGTTTAAAAATGTAGTGTTAGAGTGTTCAGCAGAAGTTTGTGGTTACAGGAAAGTGGGTGCAGGAGGGAAGAGGAGTGATTGGTGGAATGATGATGTAAAGAGAGTAGTAAGGGAGAAAAAGTTAGCATATGAGAAGTTTTTACAAAGTAGAAGTGATGCAAGGAGGGAAGAGTATATGGAGAAAAAGAGAGAGGTTAAGAGAGTGGTGAAGCAATGTAAAAAGAGAGCAAATGAGAGAGTGGGTGAGATGTTATCAACAAATTTTGTTGAAAATAAGAAAAAGTTTTGGAGTGAGATTAACAAGTTAAGAAAGCCTAGAGAACAAATGGATTTGTCAGTTAAAAATAGGAGAGGAGAGTTATTAAATGGAGAGTTAGAGGTATTGGGAAGATGGAGGGAATATTTTGAGGAATTGTTAAATGTTGATGAAGATAGGGAAGCTGTGATTTCGTGTATAGGGTAAGGAGGAATAACATCTTGTAGGAGTGAGGAAGAGCCAGTTGTGAGTGTGGGGGAAGTTCGTGAGGCAGTAGGTAAAATGAAAGGGGGTAAGGCAGCCGGGATTGATGGGATAAAGATAGAAATGTTAAAAGCAGGTGGGGATATAGTTTTGGAGTGGTTGGTGCAATTATTTAATAAATGTATGGAAGAGGGTAAGGTACCTAGGGATTGGCAGAGAGCATGCATAGTTCCTTTGTATAAAGGCAAAGGGGATAAAAGAGAGTGCAAAAATTATAGGGGGATAAGTCTGTTGAGTGTACCTGGTAAAGTGTATGGTAGAGTTATAATTGAAAGAATTAAGAGTAAGACGGAGAATAGGATAGCAGATGAACAAGGAGGCTTTAGGAAAGGTAGGGGGTGTGTGGACCAGGTGTTTACAGTGAAACATAAGTGAACAGTATTTAGATAAGGCTAGAGAGGTTTTTGTGGCATTTATGGATTTGGAAAAGGCGTATGACAGGGTGGATAGGGGGGCAATGTGGCAGATGTTGCAAGTGTATGGTGTAGGAGGTAGGTTACTGAAAGCAGTGAAGAGTTTTTACGAGGATAGTGAGGCTCAAGTTAGAGTATGTAGGAAAGAGGGAAATTTTTTCCCAGTAAAAGTAGGCCTTAGACAAGGATGTGTGATGTCACCGTGGTTGTTTAATATATTTATAGATGGGGTTGTAAGAGAAGTAAATGCGAGGGTCTTGGCAAGAGGCGTGGAGTTAAAAGATAAAGAATCACACACAAAGTGGGAGTTGTCACAGCTGCTCTTTGCTGATGACACTGTGCTCTTGGGAGATTCTGCAGAGAAGCTGCAGAGATTGGTGGATGAATTTGGTAGGGTGTGCAAAAGAAGAAAATTAAAGGTGAATACAGGAAAGAGTAAGGTTATGAGGATAACAAAAAGATTAGGTGATGAAAGATTGAATATCAGATTGGAGGGAGAGAGTATGGAGGATGTGAACGTATTCAGATATTTGGGAGTGGACGTGTCAGCGGATGGGTCTATGAAAGATGAGGTGAATCATAGAATTGATGAGGGAAAAAGAGTGAGTGGTGCACTTAGGAGTCTGTGGAGACAAAGAACTTTGTCCTTGGAGGCAAAGAGGGGAATGTATGAGAGTATAGTTTTACCAACGCTCTTATATGGGTGTGAAGCGTGGGTGATGAATGTTGCAGCGAGGAGAAGGCTGGAGGCAGTGGAGATGTCATGTCTGAGGGCAATGTGTGGTGTGAATATAATGCAGAGAATTCGTAGTTTGGAAGTTAGGAGGAGGTGCGGGATTACCAAAACTGTTGTCCAGAGGGCTGAGGAAGGGTTGTTGAGGTGGTTCGGACATGTAGAGAGAATGGAGCGAAACAGAATGACTTCAAGAGTGTATCAGTCTGTAGTGGAAGGAAGGCGGGGTAGGGGTCGGCCTAGGAAGGGTTGGAGGGAGGGGGTAAAGGAGGTTTTGTGTGCGAGGGGCTTGGACTTCCAGCAGGCATGCGTGAGCGTGTTTGATAGGAGTGAATGGAGACAAACGGTTTTTAATACTTGACGTGCTGTTGGAGTGTGAGCAAAGTAACATTTATGAAGGGATTCAGGGAAACCGGCAGGCCGGACTTGAGTCCTGGAGATGGGAAGTACAGTGCCTGCACTCTGAAGGAGGGGTGTTAATGTTGCAGTTTAAAAACTGTAGTGTAAAGCACCCTTCTGGCAAGACAGTGATGGAGTGAATGATGGTGAAAGTTTTTCTTTTTCGGGCCACCCTGCCTTGGTGGGAATCGGCCAGTGTGATAATAAAAAATATATATATATATATATACGCATATATATATATATATATATATATATATATATATAGATATATATATATATATATATATATATATATATGATAGAGTGGGAGAGGCACTGTCAAGAAATTTTAATGAAAATAAGAAAAAAAATTGGAGTGAGTTAAACAAGTTAAGAAAGCCTAGGGAAAGTATGGATTTGTCAGTTAAAAACAGAGTAGAGGAGTTAGTAGATGGGGAGATGGAGGTTTTGGGTAGATGGCGAGAATATTTTGAGGAACTTTTAAATGTTGAGGAAGAAAGAGAGGCGGTAATTTCATGCACTGGCCAGGGAGGTATACCATCTTTTAGGAGTGAAGAAGAGCAGAATGTAAGTGTGGGGGAGGTACGTGAGGCATTACGTGATACTGTGCTTATGGGAGATTCTAAAGAAAAATTGCAAAGGTTAGTGGATGAGTTTGGGAGTGTGTGTAAAGGTAGAAAGTTGAAAGTGAACATAGAAAAGAGTAAGGTGATGAGGGTATCAAATGATTTAGATAAAGAAAAATTGGATATCAAATTGGGGAGGAGGAGTATGGAAGAAGTGAATGTTTTCAGATACTTAGGAGTTGACGTGTCTGCGGATGGATTTATGAAGGATGAGGTTAATCATAGAATTGATGAGGGAAAAAAGGTGAGTGGTGCGTTGAGGTATATGTGGAGCCAAAAAAACGTTATCTATGGAGGCAAAGAAGGGAATGTATGAAAGTATAGTAGTACCAACACTCTTATATGGGTGTGAAGCTTGGGGTGTAAATGCAGCAGCGAGGAGGCGGTTGGAGGCAGTGGAGATGTCCTGTCTAAGGACAATGTGTGGTGTAAATATTATGCAGAAAATTCGGAGTGTGGAAATTAGGAGAAGGTGTGGAGTTAATAAAAGTATTAGTCAGAGTGCTGAAGACGGGTTGTTGAGGTGGTTTGGTCATTTAGAAAGATTGGATCAAAGTAGAATGACATGGAGAGCATTTAAATCTGTAGGAGAAGGAAGGCGGGGTAAGGGTCTTCCTCGAAAAGGTTGGAAGGAAGGGGTAAGGGAGGTGGGCGAGGGGCTTGGACTTCCAGCAGGCGTGCATGAGCGTGTTCGATAAGAGTGAATGGAGACGAATGGTATTTGGGACCTGACGATCTGTTGGAGTGTGAGCAGGGTAATATTTAGTGAAGGGATTCAAGGAAACCGATTATTTTCATATAGCCGGACTTGAGTCCTGGAAATGGGAAGTACAATGCCTGCACTCTAAAGGAGAGGTTCGGGATATTAGCAGTTTGGAGGGATATGTTGTGTATCTTTATACGTATATGCTTCTAAATTGTTGTGTTCTGAGCACCTCTGCAAAAACAGTGATTATGTGTGAGCGAGGTGAAAGTGTTGAATGATGATGAAAGTGTTTTCTTTTTCAGGATTTTCTTTCTTATTGGGTCACTCTGCCTCCGTGGGAGACGGCCGACTTGTTGAATATATATATATATATATATATATATATATATATATATATATATATATATATATATATATATATATATATATATATACATATATATATATATATATATTGACAAAAGACATCGACAAAAATACAATATGGAGTAAAACAACATAGATAACAACTCAGAGCTACATTTGGAATACTTCATCCAGCTCCCCGGCTTTGGCCTCATGCCCAGAATGCTGCAGGCATTTCCTCTCTGGATCGTGACACTGAGTCTCTGAAAGAGGAAGCTGATCGCCCTGTGGTCCTTGGTTTCTATGGTGAGTTTTTCACCTAGCTCTTTGAGGAACTTTAGAGCACACTTGCCCCATGCTCCAAGGGTCTCTGACCCTATTGGAATGAAGTTATAGCATGGGGGAAGGTCTTCATATTTGCGGATCTTTTGGGTCTCCCTGTGGCTGGCAGCTCCACCCCCTTCCACTACGGAGTATGGCAAGTAGGTGTCTGCCAATGTGGCGGCACAGGTGTATTCCCAGGCAATCTGCTTTCCATCCTTCCAGGGTAGCATAGTGCCTCCATTAGGACGCTTTTGACTTCGTCAGACCTCTGCACTTGGGGTTCCCGTTGAGCTGGACAACGGGCTGTGGCGAGGATTCTCTTTATGATGTCATTGACCTCCTCATGTCTGGCATACTTCCCTTCTGCTGTGTAACACACGAGATCATGAAGTCCGAATAGATCAGCCGTTGCCCTGCCACAAATACACCTATGTTCGGTGAGGATGAGGGTGGCTAGACGAAGAGCAACACCAATCCGAATGGCCTGTGGGTCGATTCGAGTGCCCAGGGAGGAATTGGGAACATCTAGAAGGAAATCTCCTGAGTGTGGTGCCTTCACCGCTAGGAGACGAGCTTTGTACTTTCCTGAAGCATTGGCGAGCATTGTGTTGGCGATTTTTTCCATGATCAGTTTGTCCCAGTGGGACTGTTTGTGTTCTTTGGGATGAGCTGGTCTGCTGGAGGAATCTGTAAGGGTGTCCCACCGAATCGCTGCTTCAGTAAACCTGGGGTCTTGAGCTCCTACCATATCTCTCAAGCGTTCAGGGACAATCTTCTTGACTAATGCGCTGGAAGCCAAACACGAAGACAGAAAAGCATGTAAAGCAACATGCGTTGCTTTGCGCACCCCTATACCTCCCAGTCGCACTGGGAGGGTTGCCTGATCCCATTGCTCATCCTCTAGTGACAGGTTCAGTGCCTTCTTAAAGGTTGATCTCAGGTGTGCGTCATATTCGTCGAGTGTTGGGTTGTCAAAAGAGGGTGCACACCTCAGGAAGTAAGTGAGTCTTGCCATAGTAAGACACCTTGTGAGGAGATACAGAGCATCATGGGCATCAAGATCGCTTATTCTCTCCTCCATTCTCATCAGGTCATTCAGTTTGTCCTTGAGGACAGTGTCGATGGCCTGGTAACCCAGCGGTGCTCCCTAGAGGGTACTGTTGGACGGAGTTGTAGTAGAGACTTCCGGGAGGATTCTTCACACGGCATTGATTATTTACTGGTTCGCTGTGATGATTTCACACTTGGAGGGATTGAGGATGAGCCCCTAGTCTTCTCTCTGTGTTTTCACCAGTTGTAGGTCCTCTAACAGATACTCTTCTGTACCTACTAGAGTCCCATCGTCCAGGTACCAGATTGTAATAAAGTTGGTAGAATTACCGACAATATGTAAAGTAAAAGGACACAAGTGCAACTAATGTGACATTTATTGTGGCAACGTTTCGCTCTCCAGGAGCTTTATCAAGCCATTACAAACAATACATGGACACAGAGGGTATATAAAGGCTCAGAGTGAGGTGTAATACTAGTGAGGTACCATTTCGATGTTCACTAGTGGTAGTAGTAGTAGCCGTTGTTTTGTTTAATTGTATTCGAAACAGCGATCAGTGCTGATTCGAGGCACTTGCGTCTGCGGAAATTAGTTTCTTTGATCATTAATTGGGCGTCTCTGAATTTCATGAGATGATTGGTGGAATTTCGGTGTTGTACACAGGCGTTGTTCAGGTTATCGTTCCTACATGCGTAAATGTGTTCATTGAGGCGGGTGTCGAGGTTTCTGGCTGTTTCACCTACGTAAATCTTGTCACAGCCTCCACAGGGTATAGTGTAAACTCCTGCATTGACTGGTTCGTGGTGCTTGGATTTTGTCCTGGTTATATCCTTTATTGAAGTGCTAGAAGCGATGGCGACTCTGGTGTTAGCTTGTGAAAGTACTTTTGAGACGTTTAGTGCAACCTGACTGTTGGGAAGAATTATAACTTTGCTGGGAGTGGTGTTGATGCGTGGAGAATTTATGATCTGAAGAGCTCTTTTCTTGCAGTCTTTGATGAAAAAAGAAGGAAAATGTAACTCTGTGAATGTTTGGTGAATGTATGTACACTCCTCGTCAAGAAACTCAGGACTACAAATTCGGTATGCTCTTAGGAAAACCCCGATGATGATGCCTCTTTTGGTCTTGGTATCTTGATTGGAATAGAAGTGTGTGAGATCATTTTTATTGGTGGGTTTCCGATAAACTTGAAATCTTAGGTTATTGTCTACTTTGTGAATGAGGACGTCGAGGAAAGGTAGCTTGTCATTGGACTCTTCTTCTAGTGTAAACTGGATCGCCGGTTCAACTGCGTTGAGCCTTGCCTGAAGATCCCGTACATCAAAACGTTTTGGAGTTATTACGAGGACATCGTCCACGTAACGTAACCAAGTGACGCTTGAGGGGATGATGATGGCGAAGTGTTCGGACTCTAGGTGTTCCATGTATAAGTTGGCTAGGACGGCACTTATGGGGGACACTATTCCCATGCCGTAGGTTTGTTTGTAGAGCTTGTTATTGAAAGAAAAACAGTTGAAATTAACACAGAGTTCAATTAAGTCAACAAAATCTCCGGGAGGTAGAGGAAGATTAAGGTCCTGATTGACTTTACGTCGTAGAACCTCGATGGCTTTTTTGGTAGGTACTTTTGTGAAGAGGGAAGTCACATCCAAACTGCTTAGTTTCTTGTTACGGATGGAGAGATTACGGATGCGGTTGAGAAGGTCACCTGAGTGTTTAAGATGAGCGGGGCTGATGGTCCCCAGAAGGCAGGAAAGATGTTTGGCAAGAACTCCGGCTAGTTTGTGTGGAGCACTGCCTATTCCTGACGTGATTGGTCTGAGAGGAATATTGTGTTTATGGGTCTTGGGTAAACCATACATGTGTGCTGGTTTAGGGTTGCTTGGTAACAAGTACAGAAGTTTCTTCCCTTCTCTAGTGCGTTTGAGTATTTGTCTGGTTTTGTATAGAAAATCTTTGGTGAGCGTCTCCCACTGTTGAGTGCTGATGGGTTCGTATGTAGATTGATCATTCAAAAGGTCCATCATTTTAGTGTTGTAGTCACTGGTGTTGAGGATGACGACTCCACCTCCTTTGTCGGCGGTGGTGACGATAATGTTGGGGTCGTTGGCGAGGTTCTTAAGGGCAGTGATGTATTGTCTAGGAAGATTAGAAGAAGAAGGTTCACATAAAGCTGCAGTGAGAAGTCTACTCCTGCACAACTCTCCAACTCCAAGCACCCCTTCTCTCCAGCTACCAAAGCTTACTTAACTGAATGTGCCGAAGAACTTTCTAACATCGCTAAGGAAACCTTTGAAACTGCAAGGAATATGAGGGCCAATCTTCAGATTGACCAACACACTGCTGAGCATATTCTCAGCACAGTCACCACAGCTAACCTCCAACAGAAGATCAAGCTCAATCGCAAACTTCAGTACCTCTGCTCTAACAGTCGATGGAAGGAAATGGGACGTGAATCCCTGATAAACAACTTATCGTCACGCACCTTAACCGACTACGAAAAACAAGCACTGAGTCTGGGACTCAAATTTACCACCAACATACGCAAACCTAACTATCAACTCAATCTAGTTACCAGGAACCATAGACACAGTGACAGCAACTTCCAGAAGGGTTATATACAGGGCCTTCTCACTGCAGCTTTATGTGAACCTTCTTCTTCTAATCTTCCTAGACGATACATCACTGCCCTTAAGAACCTCGCCAACGACCCCAACATTATCGTCACCACCGCCGACAAAGGAGGTGGAGTCGTCATCCTCAACACCAGTGACTACAACACTAAAATGATGGACCTTTTGAATGATCAATCTACATACGAACACATCAGCACTCAACAGTGGGAGACGCTCACCAAAGATTTTCTATACAAAACCAGACAAATACTCAAACGCACTAGAGAAGGGAAGAAACTTCTGTACTTGTTACCAAGCAACCCTAAACCAGCACACATGTATGGTTTACCCAAGACCCATAAACACAATATTCCTCTCAGACCAATTACGTCAGGAATAGGCAGTGCTCCACACAAACTAGCCGGAGTTCTTGCCAAACATCTTTCCTGCCTTCTGGGGACCATCAGCCCCGCTCATCTTAAACACTCAGGTGACCTCAACCGCATCCGTAACCTCTCCATCCGTAACAAGAAACTAAGCAGTTTGGATGTGACTTCCCTCTTCACAAAAGTACCTACCAAAAAAGCCATCGAGGTTCTACGACGTAAAGTCAATCAGGACCTTAATCTTCCTCTACCTCCCGGAGATTTTGTTGACTTAATTGAACTCTGTGTTAATTTCAACTGTTTTTCTTTCAATAACAAGCTCTACAAATAAACCTACGGCATGGGAATGGGGTCCCCCATAAGTGCCGTCCTAGCCAACTTATACATGGAACACCTAGAGTCCGAACACTTCGCCAACATCATCCCCTCAAGCGTCACTTGGTTACGTTACGTGGACGACGTCCTCGTAATAACTCCAAAACGTTTTTATGTACGGGATCTTCAGGCAAGGCTCAACGCAGTTGAACCGGCGATCCAGTTTACACTAGAAGAAGAGTATAATGACAAGCTACCTTTCCTCGACGTCCTCATTCACAAAGTAGACAACAACCTAAGATTTCAAGTTTATCGGAAACCCACCAATAAAAATGATCTCACACACTTCTATTCCAGTCAAGATACCAAGACCAAAAGAGGCATCATCATCGGGTTTTTCCTAAGAGCATACCGAATTTGTAGTCCTGAGTTTCTTGACGAGGAGTGTACATACATTCACCAAACATTCACAGAGTTACATTTTCCTTCTTTTTTCATCAAAGACTGCAAGAAAAGAGCTCTTCAGATCATAAATTCTCCACGCATCAACACCACTCCCAGCAAAGTTATAAATCTTCCCAACAGTCAGGTTGCACTGAACGTCTCAAAAGTACTTTCACAAGCTAACACCAGAGTCGCCATCGCTTCTAACACTTCAATAAAGGATATAACCAGGACAAAATCCAAGCACCACGAACCAGTCAATGCAGGAGTTTACACTATACCCTGTGGAGGCTGTGACAAGATTTACGTAGGTGAAACAGCCAGAAACCTCGACACCCGCCTCAATGAACACATTTACGCATGTAGGAACGATAACTTGAACAACGCCTGTGTACAACACAGAAATTCCACCAATCATCTCATGAAATTCAGACACGCCTAATTAATGATCAAAGAAACTAATTTCCGCAGACGCAAGTGCCTCGAATCAGCACTGATCGCTGTTTCGAATACAATTAAACAAAACAACGGCAGCTTCACCATCTCCGAAGTCTTAGCAAGAATCCTCCTGAAAACAGTAAACCCTGCCATCACAGTCTCTCCTGTTATACTACACAAAGCACAGAGAGTGAACACTGAAACAAGCTGCCTCATTCCAGTCTATATTTGTCCAACCTATTTTTGTTACCCAAGTAATAGCTTTTATATCCTTTTACTCATGTACGAATTAATTGCTCTACCATATTGTATTACTTTTATCACTACCACTGCTACTACTACTACTACTACTACTACTACCACTAGTGAACATCGAAATGGTACCTCACTAGTATTACACCTCACTCTGAGCCTTTATATACCCTCTGTGTCCATGTATTGTTTGTAATGGCTTGATAAAGCTCCTGGAGAGCGAAACGTTGCCACAATAAATGTCACATTAGTTGCACTTGTGTCCTTTTACTTTACAGGTACCAGATGTTGAGCTCACTGTGTAGGCTGGAAGTTAGTTATTTTACTGCCAAGCAGAAGAGAGGTGGAACGAGTGGGTCACCCTGCTGAACACCCTCTGATGAGAGAATTTCATGTTCTCCAAACAAAAGAATTGAGGGTTTGCTGTAGCTGGCTGAAATGAAGGGGAACCAATCTCGATCAGCCGGCAAAACAACAGCTGTCTTCACCGTATTAAAGGCATTTCTAAAATCAAGTTTGACTGCAGCCTTGTCTTCTGGTAAGTCCCTGATGTAGGCCCTTGCAGCATGGGCTGCGGCTTCAGAGCCTTGAGAGACGCCAGTGCCCAGTTGGTGTGGCTGGAGTAAACTGGCAGCTTCTAGGCGAATGTTTCTTACTGTTGCTTTGGCAACGAGACGGCGAAGAGTGTTACCAACAGCAATGGGTCTGATTCCCCCAGCCTTCTTCTTCAAAGCACATAGTGAAGCTCCAAAAAAGAAAGGTTTAATTTTTTCTGGGATTCGCCCAGCCAGGCAGTTGTTGACGAAAGTTGTTAACTCGGTGAGAAGAATTGATGCAGACGCACAGAGTACTGGATTTACCATCTCTTTGAGGTGCTGAGGTTTAATTCAAGTGTAACCTCCTGCAGATCCTTCTGGAAATGACATTGCAGCTTTATAAACTTCTGATTCTGGCAGAATTAATTGTTTTGAGATGGGGTCTTCCTCAGGGTTGTTGTTGATGGCTATGGTGTCCCTTATTGGATGCTTGTCTCTTAGTGCTTGGGCTGTGGTCTCATCTTCGGGGGCTACAGTGTCGTCACTTGTAATTATTCTGATTGCTCCCTTCTTCGATTTTTTTTGCTAACCTGTGCGCAAATTTTCTCGTTTTCAGTGGAACTTGTCTTGGGTGTACCTGTGTGATTCCTGCGATGATAGGACAGAGGGACACAATTATCCGTTCTTGGGTAGTTGCGCACTGCCTTGATGACTGATATGGTTAGCAGTTTGCCTCGACTTTCAGGAACTGCAAGACAGATATTGCCGAAAAGGAGTAGGTTGCGCCATGCTTTGATGGTATCTCTCTCTCTCTCTCTCTCTCTCTCTCTCTCTCTCTCTCTCTCTCTCTCTCTCTCTCTCTCTCTCTCTCTCTCTCTATATATATATATATATATATATATATATATATATATATATATATATATATATATATATATATGCAATAAGATCACAGTAAACAGGTGATTTCAGAATATGCAAAACAACCACTCTGAAAGAATAGAGAAATTCCAAGCGCTTTCGTGACTACTCACATTATCAAGGAACTATGTTCCTTGATAATGTGAGTAGTCACGAAAGCGCTTGGAATTTCTCTATTCTTTCAGAGTGGTTGTTTTGCATATATATATATATATATATATATATATATATATATATATATATATATATATATATATATATATATACACACATATATTTATATATATATATATATATATATATATATATATATATATATACACACATATATTTATATATATATATATATATATATATATATATATATATATATATATATATATATATATATATATATATATATATATATATATATATATATATATATATATATATATATATATATATATATATATATACACATATATTATATATATATATATATATATATATATATATACATACATATATATATATATATATATATATATATATATACATAAATGTATATAAATATATATATATATATATATATATATATATATATATATATATTAATATATATATATATATATATATATATATATATATATATACATATATATATATATATATATATATATATATGTCGTGCCGAATAGGCAGAACTTGCGATCTTGGCTTAAATAGCAAAGCTCATCTTGCCATATAGGACTAGTGAAAATTTGTGTATGCAATAATTTCCCCAAAATCATTCTGAACCTAACGAAAAAATATATTTCATTGTGTTTGTTTAATATTAAATTATTGTAAACAAATCTAAAATATATTTAGTTCGGTTAGGCTTCAGTAAATTGTTTTAATAAGGTTAGATAAGTTTTCTAAGACTCTTTTGGAGCAAAATTATAAATTTTTACATCAACATTAACGAAAAAAATATATCTCTAAACGTGTAAGAGAAAATTTCAGAAAGAAGTTAATTTTAAATGATTCGTTGCTAACTGACCATTGACCATTGACCATATATATATATATATATATATATTTATATATATATATATATATATTTATATATATATATATATTTATATATATATATATATTTATATATATATATATGTCGTGCAGAATAGGCAGAACTTGCGATCTTGGCTTAAATAGCAAAGCTCATCTTGCCATATAGGACAAGTGAAAATTTGTGTATGCAATAATTTCGCCAAAATCATTCTGAACCTAACGAAAAAAATACATTTGATTGTGTTTGTTTAGTATTAAATTATTGTAAACGTATTTAAAATATATTTAGTTGGGTTAGGCTAAAATAAATTGTTCTTGTTATAATAAGGTTAGGTAAGTTTTCTAAGATTCTTTTGGTGCAAAATTAAAATTTTTTACATGAACATTAATGAAAAAAATATATCTTTAAACGTATAAGAGAAAATTTCAGAAAGGACTTAATTTTAAATGAGTTCTTGCTAATTGACCAGTTTTACATATTCGGCACGACATACATACATATATATATATATATATATATATATATATATATATATATATATTATATATATATATATATATATTATATATATATATATATATATATATATATATATATATATATATGCAATAAGATCACAGTAAACAGGTGATTTCAAAATATGCAAAACAACCACTCTGAAAGAATAGAGAAATTCCAAGCGCTTTCGTGACTACTCACATTATTAAGGAGTAATGTGAGTAGTCACGAAAGCGCTTGGAATTTCTCTATTCTTTCAGAGTGGTTGTTTTGCATATATATATATATATATATATATATATATATATATATATATATATATATATATATATATATATATATATATATATATATATATGAGACATTGAGAAATTGTTAAATGTTGATGAAGATAGGGAAGCTGTGATTTCGTGTACAGGGCAAGGAGGAATAACATCTTGTAGGAGTGAGGAAGAGCCAGTTGTGAGTGTGGGGGAAGTTCGTGTGGCAGTAGGTAAAATGAAAGAGGGTAAGGCAGCCGGGATTGATGGAATAAAGATAGAAATGTTAAAAGCAGGTGGGGATATAGTTTTGGAGTGGTTGGTGCAATTATTTAATAAATGTATGGAAGAGGGTAAGGTACCTAGGGATTGGCAGAGAGCATGCATAGTTCCTATGTATAAAGGCAAAGGGATAGAAGAGAGTGCAAAAATTATAGGGGGATAAGTCTGTTGAGTATACCTGGTAAAGTGTATGGTAGAGTTATTGTTGAAAGAATTAAGAGTAAGACGGAGAATTGGATAGCAGATGAACAAGGAGGCTTTAGGAAAGGTAGGGGGTGTGTGGACCAGGTGTTTACAGTGAAACATATAAGTGAACAGTATTTAGATAAGGCTAAAGAGGTCTTTGTGGCATTTATGGATTTGGAAAAGGCGTATGACAGGGTGGATAGGGGGGCAATGTGGCAGATGTTGCAGGTGTATGGTGTAGGAGGTAGGTTACTGAAAGCAGTGAAGAGTTTTTACGAGGATAGTGAGGCTCAAGTTAGAGTATGTAGGAAAGAGGGAAATTATTTCCCAGTAAAAGTAGGCCTTAGACGAGGATGTGTGATGTCACCGTGGTTGTTTAATATATTTATAGATGGGGTTGTAAGAGAAGTAAATGCGAGGGTCTTGGCAAGAGGCGTGGAGTTAAAAGATAAAGAATCACACATAAAGTGGGAGTTGTCACAGTTGCTCTTTGCTGATGACACTGTGCTCTTGGGAGATTCTGAAGAGAAGTTGCAGAGATTGGTGGATGAATTTGGTAGGGTGTGCAAAAGAAGAAAATTAAAAGTGAATACAGGAAAGAGTAAGGTTATGAGGATAACAAAAAGATTAGGTGATGAAAGATTGGATATCAGATTGGAGGGAGAAAGTATGGAAGAGGTGAATGTATTCAGATATTTGGGAGTGGACGTGTCAGCGGATGGGTCTATGAAAGATGAGGCGAATCATAGAATTGATGAGGGGAAAAGGGTGAGTGGTGCACTTAGGAGTCTGTGGAGACAAAGAACTTTGTCCTTGGAGGCAAAGAGGGGAATGTATGAGAGTATAGTTTTACCAACGCTCTTATATGGGTGTGAAGCATGGGTGATGCATGTTGCAGCGAGGAGAAGGCTGGAGGCAGTGGAGATGTCATGTCTGAGGGCAATGTGTGGTGTGAATATAATGCAGAGAATTCGTAGTTTGGAAGTTAGGAGGAGGTGCGGGATTCCCAAAACTGTTGTCCAGAGGGCTGAGGAAGGGTTGTTGAGGTGGTTCGGACATGTAGAGAGAATGGAGCGAAACAGAATGACTTCAAGAGTGTATCAGTCTGTAGTGGAAGGAAGGCGGGGTAGGGGTCGGCCTAGGAAAGGTTGGAGGGAGGGGGTAAAGGAGGTTATGTGTGCGAGGGGCTTGGACTTCCAGCAGGCATGCGTGAGCGTGTTTGATAGGAGTGAATGGAGACAAATGGTTTTTAATACTTGACGTGCTGTTGGAGTGTAAGCAAAGTAACATTTATGAAGGGGTTCAGGGAAACCGGCAGGCCGGACTTGAGTCCTGGAGATGGGAAGTACAGTGCCTGCACTCTGAAGGAGGGGTGTTAATGTTGCAGTTTAAAAACTGTAGTGTAAAGCATCCTTCTGGCAAGACAGTGATGGAGTGAATGATGGTGAAAGTTTTTCTTTTTCGGGCCACCCTGTCTTGGTGGGAATCGGCCAGTGTGATAAAAAAAATATATGAGACAGACTTCTGTCTTTCAAACCTTCAAATGAGCTGAGGTAAATTATCAGCTTTTAATATTCTGTGATTATCAGAGACTACAAACCTCACTCAAGAAAAAAGATCTTCGTGTGTGTATATAACACCAATCACATCTTTTGAGGAGCACAGCAATCAAATAACTGCTGCAGCATACGGGCGCCTGGTAAACCTAAGAGCAGCATTCCGACATCTAAATAAGGACTCATTCAGGACCATGTACACTGTGTACGTTAGGCCCGTATTGGAATATGCAGCGTCAGTTTTGAACCATCACGTAGCCAAAGCATGTAAGGAAACTAGAGAAACTGCAAAGGTTTGCAACAAGACTAGTCCCGGAGCTAAGGGGTATGTCCTACAAGGAGAGGTTAATGGAAATCGACCTGACGACACTGGAAGACAGGAGAGATAGGGGGATCATCACACAACCACACCTATAGTGATATATGTGTCCGTTCAGCTGCCCCAGGAACGGATACCGCCTCTGTTATGGCTGTTTCTCTTTGGGCCCACGTTGGAGTAGTTGTGCAGCATCGGCAGCTCCTGTTCATCTTGTGAGTGGTAGTACAAAATTCACGATTACAGATGGCGCAATGGGTCTTTATCAGACCACACTGAGCATTGTTACATCACTAGAAAGGAGTATGAGTAATTTCGTAATTTCCATTTCTTTCATAGAGTTGCTGTACACAGTGCAGAAAGGAATACAATCCCCCAAAATTCATTTCTTATTACCATAAAAAAAACATTGATTATAGGTGGGTTGTAATCTCAAAAAAGACAGTTTGTTCGTCTAGTGACTCTAGTCGATACAAAATATGAATACAACTTCAAGATTTCAAATATTTTATCAGTAACAATGAGGTGTTTTGCCATATCTTGTAAGGTTTGTACAGAGGTGTCTCTGAAAGGTGTCTCTGAAAGGTGTCTCTGAAAGGTGTCTCTGAAAGGTGTCTCTGAAAGGTGTCTCTGAAAGGTGTCTCTGAAAGGTGTCTCTGAAAGGTGTCTCTGAAAGGCTGATTGTGTGGACACCATAAGTTTTATAGCTCCAGTGTTAAGGTTCTTGTCTCTGTCCACACACTTTGAATTTTACGTTATTGACATCCTAGCCTTAGTATAGCAATTATAACATCTTGCAAACTACTGACCCTGCTACTTGTGGTGAGGCCACCAGCATGAAAAGGAGGGAAACATGTTAGGGCCACCAGCATTACCAGCAGGAAAACGTTAAGGAAACGTGTTGGGCCTTGGAGGTGCACGAGTAACATGAGAACCAGTACCCATAGTAGCCACCACGACGCCACTACCACCAGTACTGCCACTATCCTTAACCCTCCCACACTAGCATCACCACCACACAACCATCACCACACCAAACTAACACCACACGATCACCACATACTGTCGAGGCACCACCACACACCACCACACAAGTTTGAGACTCCGGTTGGAAACACAGACTGAACTGCCCTAAATGCTCTTCATAACAAGAGTTTACAGCATGTGCACCTAAATGTCACCCACCTCTGTACAAATATTTTATCATGATGAAATAAAGAATTTCAATTTCAATTTCAATTTCAATTTACCACCAGGAACTTCAATAAAACGACGACTTGGGGAGCCTTTAGTGGTGCTGGAGTTGAGTGTGTTGGTTACCACTTTGTCTTAGGCACATGTCGATTAGACACTAGGCCTGTTGTATGTGTGTGTGTGTGTGTGTGTGTGTGTGTGTGTGTGTGTGCTCACCTAGTTGTACTCACCTACTTGTGGCTCCTGGCGGGGCCAGGAGCTATGACTCGTGCTATGACTATGAGCTTTATCATACCTCTGCTTAAAGCTATGTATGGATTCTGCCTCCACTACATCGCTTCCCAAACTATTCCACTTCCTGACTACTCTGTGACTGAAGAAATACTTCCTAACATCCCTGTGATTCATCTGTGTCTCCAACTTCCAAATGTTTCCCATTGTTGCTGTGTCCCATCTCTGGAACATTCTGTCTATGTCCACCTTGTCAATTTCTCTCTGTATTTTATATGTCGTTATCATATCCTCCCTATCTCTCTTGTCCTCCAGTGTGTGTGTGTGTGTGTGTGTGTGTGTGTGTGTGTGTGTGTGTGTACTCACCTAGTTGTACTCACCTAGTTGAGGTTGCGGGGGTCGAGACCGAGCTTCTGGCCCCGCCTCTTCACTGATCGCTACTAGGTCACTCTCCCTGAATCGTGAGCTTTATCATACCTCTGCTTAAAGCTATGTATGGATCCTGCCTCCACTACATCGCTTCCCAAACTATTCCACTTACTGACTACTGTGTGGCTGAAGAAATACTTCCTAACATCCCTGTGATTCATCTGTGTCTTCAACTTCCAACTGTGTCCCCTTGTTACTGTGTCCAATCTCTGGAACATCCTGTCTTTGTCCACCTTGTCAATTCCTCTCAGTATTTTGTATGTCGTTATCATGTCCCCCCTATCTCTCCTGTCCTCCAGTGTCGTCAGGTTGATTTCCCTTAACCTCTCCTCGTAGGACATACCTCTTAGCTCTGGGACTAGTCTTGTTGCAAACCTTTGCACTTTCTCTAGTTTCTTTACGTGCTTGGCTAGGTGTGGGTTCCAAACTGGTGCCGCATACTCCAATATGGGCCTAACGTACACGGTGTACAGGGTCCTGAACGATTCCTTATTAAGATGTCGGAATGCTGTTCTGAGGTTTGCTAGGAGCCCATATGCTGCAGCAGTTATTTGCTTGATGTGCGCTTCAGGAGATGTGCCTGGAGTTATACTCACCCCAAGATCTTTTTCCTTGAGTGAGGTTTGTAGTCTCTGGCCCCCTAGACTGTACTCCGTCTGCGGTCTTCTTTGCCCTTCCCCATTCTTCATGACTTTGCACTTGGTGGGATTGAACTTCAGGAGCCAATTGCTGGACCAGATCTGCAGCCTGTCCAGATCCCTTTGTTGTTCTGCCTGGTCTTCGATCGAGTGAATTCTTCTCATCAACTTCACATCATCTGCAAACAGGGACACCTCAGAGTCTATTCCTTCCGTCATGTCGGTCACAAATACCAGAAACAGCACTGGTCCTAGGACTGACCCCTGTGGGACCCCGCTGGTCACAGGTGCCCACTCTGACACCTCGCCACGTACCATGACTCGCTGCTGTCTTCCTGACAAGTATTCCCTGATCCATGGTAGTGCCTTCCCTGTTATCCCTGCTTGGTCCTCCAGTTTTTGCACCAATCTCTTGTGTGGAACTGTGTCAAACGCCTTCTTGCAGTCTAAGAATATGCAATCCACCCACCCCTCTCTCTCTTGTCTTACTGCTGTCACCATGTCGTAGAACTCCAATAGGTTTGTGACACAGGATTTCCCGTCCCTGAAACCATGTTGGCTGCTGGTGATGAGATCATTCCTCTCTAGGTGTTCCACCACTCTTCTCCTGATAATCTTCTCCATGATTTTGCATACTATACATGTCAGTGACACTGGTCTGTAGTTTAATGCTTCATGTCTGTCTCCTTTTTTAAAGATTGGGACTACATTTGCTGTCATCCATGCCTCAGGCAATCTCCCTGTTTCGATAGATGTATTGAATATTGTTGTTAGGGGTACACATAGCGCCTCTGCTCCCTCTCTCAATACCTATGGGGAGATGTTATCTGGCCCCATTGCCTTTGAGGTATCTAGCTCACTCAGAAGCCTCTTCACATCTTCCTCGGTTGTGTGCACTGTGTCCAGCACATGGTGGTGTACCCCACCTCTCAGTCTTTCTGGAGCCCCTTCTGTCTCCTCTGTGAACACTTCTTTGAATCTCTTGTTGGGTTCCTCACATACTTCATGGTCATTTCTAGTTGTCTCTCCTCCTTCCTTCCTTAGCCTGATTACCTGGTCCTTGACTGTTGTTTTCCTCCTGATGTGGCTGTACAACAGTTTCGGGTCAGATTTGGCTTTCGCTGCTATGTCGTTTTCATATTGTCTTTGGGCCTCCCTTCTTATCTGTGCATATTCGTTTCTGGCTCTACGACTGCTCTCCTTATTCTCCTGGGTCCTTTGCCTTCTATATTTCTTCCATTCCCTAGCACACTTGGTTTTTGCTTCCCTGCACCTTTGGGTAAACCATGGGCTCATCCTGGCTTTTTCATTATTCCTGTTTCCCTTGGGTACAAACCTCTCCTCCTGTGTGTGTGTGTGTTCTCACCTATTTGTACTCACCTATTTGTGGTTGCAGGGGTCGATTCGCAGCTCCTGGCCCCGCCTCTTCACTGATTGCTACTAGGTCCTCTCTCTCCCTGCTCCATGAGCTTTATCATACCTCGCCTTAAAACTATGTATGGTTCCCGCCTCCACTACTTCACTTTCTAGGCTATTCCACGGCTTGACTAGTCTATGACTGAAGAAATACTTCCTAACATCCCTTTGATTCATCTGAGTCTTCAACTTCCAATGTAACCTCTTGTGTCTGTCCCATCTCTGGAACATCCCGTCTTTGTCCACCTCGTCTATTCCGCGCAGTATTTTATATGTCGTTATCATGTCTCCCCTGACCCTCCTTGCCTCCAGTGTCGTCAGGCCGATTTCCCTCAACCTTTCTTCGTAGGACAATCCCCGTAGCTCTGGGACTAGTCTTGTTGCAAACCTTTGCACTTTCTCTAATTTCTTGACGTGCTTGACCAGGTGTGGATTCCAAACTGGTGCTGCATACTCCAGTATGGGCCTGACGTAAATGGTATACAGAGTCTTGAACGAATCCTTACTGAGGTATCGGAACGCTATCCGTAGGTTTGCCAGGCGCCCGTATGCTGCAGCAGTTATCTGATTGATGTGCGCCTCGGGAGATATGCTCGGTGTTATACTCACCCCCAGATCTTTTTCCTTGAGTGAGGTTTGTAGACTTTGGCCGTCTAAACTATATTGTGTCTGCGGTCTTCTTTGCCCTTCCCCAATCTTCATGACTGCATTTGGCAGGGTTAAACTCAAGGAGCCAGTTGCTGGACCAGGCTTGTAGCCTGTCCAGGTCTCTTTGTAGTCCTGCCTGATCCTCATCCGATTTGATTCTTCTCATTAACTTCACATCGTCCGCAAACAAGGACACTTCTGAGTCTATCCCTTCCGTTATGTCATTCACATATACCAAGAACAGCACAGGTCCTAGGACTGACCCCTGTGGAACCCCACTTGTCACAGGCGCCCACTCTGACACCTCGTCACGTACCATGACTCGATGTTGCCTCCCTGTCAGGTATTTTCTGATCCATTGCAGTGCCTTTCCTGTTATGTGTGCCTGATCCTCTAGCTTTTGCAGTAACCTCTTGTGAGGAACTGTGTCGAAGGCCTTCTTGCAGTCCAAAAAAATGCAGTCGATCCACCCCTCTCTCTCTTGTCTTACCTCTGTCACCTTGTCATAAAACTCTAGTAGGTTTGTGACACAGGATTTTCCCTCCCTGAAACCATGCTGGTTGTCAATTATACACTTGTTTCTTTCCAGGTGCTCCACCACTCTCCTCCTGATGATCTTCTCCATGACCTTGCATACTATACACGTTAGTGATACAGGTCTGTAGTTTATTGCCTCATGTCTGTCTCCCTTTTTAAAAATTGGGACTACATTTGCCATCTTCCATACCTCAGGGAGTTGCCCAGTTTCAAATGATGTGTTGAAGATCTTTGTTAACAGTACACACAATATCTCTGCTCCCTCTTTAAGGACCCACAGAGAGATGTTGTCTGGTCCCACCGCCTTTGAGGTGTCAAGCTCGCATAGCAGCTTCTTCACCTCCTCCTTGGTTATATGTACCTCATCCAGCACTTGCTGGTGCACCCCCCTGCTCTGATTTCCTGGAGTCCTACTGTTTTCCACTGTAAATACTTCTTTAAATCTTGTGTTGAGCTCCTGACATACCTCCCGGTCGTTTCTTGTGAATTCCCCATCACCCTTCCTCAGTCTGATTACCTGGTCCTTGACTGTTGTTTTCCTCCTGATGTGGCTGTACAACAGCTTCGGGTCAGCCTTGACTTTCGATGCTATGTCATTTTCGTATTGCCGCTGAGCCTCCCTTCTTATCTGTGCATATTCGTTTCTGACTCTTCGGCTAATCTCTTTATTTTCCTGAGTTCTCTGTGTTCTGTACCTTTTCCATTCTCTAGTACACCTAGTTTTTGCCTCCCCACACCTTTGGGTGAACCAAGGACTCGTTCTGTTCTTCCCATTATTTCTGTTTCCCTTAGGAACAAACCTCTCCTCTGCCTCCTTGCATTTTGTTGCCACATAATCCATCATTTCTTGTATTGGTTTTCCTGTCAGTTCCCTCTCCCACTGAGTAGTTCCCCCTTTTGTAGTTTGGTTTTTCCCACCCTATTCCTACTGCTCTCTCCACCTGGAGCTCAACTATGTAGTCGAAGCACAGAACCACATGATCTCTAGCTCCCAGGGGCCTTTCATACATGATATCCTCGATGTCAGAACTACTCAAGGTGAATACAAGGTCCAGTCTTGCTGGTTCATCCTCTCCTCTCTCTCTCTGGTAGTGTCTCTAACATGTTGATTCATGAGGTTTTCCAGTACCACATCCATCATCTTGGCTCTCCATGTTTCGGGACCCCCATGGCACTCCAGGTTTTCCCAGTCAATCTCCTTGTGATTGAAATCACCCATAACTATTAACTTTGCTCCCCCATATGTGCTCTCCTGGCCACCTCGGCTAGTGTGTTGCTCTCATCGTATTCTTCTCTTGGCCTCCTGCAGTTCTGTGGTGGGTTGTACATTACTGCAATTATCACCTTATGTCCTTTCGCCTGTGCCATCCATTCCTTCCATTTTCTCAAACCCCCACTGCTCATTAAGCAGTGCAACTCCTCCTCCCCCTCTCCTCCCTCTGTCTTTCCTGAGGATTTGATATCCGGGTGGAAATATTGAATCTGTTATTATTCTGGTGAGTTTTGTTTCTGTGAGTGCTATTATGTCTGGGGATGTCTCCTTGATTCTTTCGTGCCACTCCTCATACTTATTTGTTATTCCATCTGCATTTGTATACCACACCTTCAACTTCTTTTCTAATATTGTGGTCTGGGAGGTGTATTGGGGTTGGGGAAGTGGGAGACCTGATAAGGAACTATGGGTGGTTGCTGTGGGGGTGGAGTTTGTAATGCAGTGGGTGGGGGCATTGGATGTGGCATGGGTGTTTTGGTTTAGAGTGTTTGGTTGCACTGGGGTTGACCTGGTTGGGAGGCTTCTATAGGAAGTTGTGAGGGAGGCTGTATTTGATCTTCCTGTGTCTGGGATCTCCTGTCTGTCTTCTCCATCCCCTCTCTTTCCTCCTTTCGCCTTTGTACCATCTCTCTCTGTTTCTGCCTTTCTGCTTGTGTTCTGTCGCAGTCGAGATACACCTTCCTGTATGCCGGCATGTCCCTTAATCGTGCTTTCTCCTGCAGGATCCTTTTCCAAGTCGATTCTGCCTTGAAGGTCACTTTCACTGGCCGGGTTCTTTTTTTTACAAACCCTGCTATTCTCCGAAAATTTTCCAGCTGGGCCATGTCGTCTTCTCCTATTGCTTTCATGATGCTTTCAATTGCTTTTTTTCCCCTTGTTTTCTTGCTTCATATGTTTCCCCTTCAACTTCCTGGAGCCCATACACAAAGACTGACCTCACCCTTTCATTCTCCCACTGCATATCCCTGTGTATCCCCTCATTCAGTTTGATTTCCTCCATTGCAGCTTTCCTTTCTTCAGTTTCACTAGCTAATGTACTTGGGCTCAGTGGCCTGTCATTTTCCCTTCTTGGCTTTCCCTGGGCTCTGCTGTGGTCTGTTAGGGCCTCCACATATAGCTTAGCTCTTTCATTTACTACAGTCTCCACTGATTGAGCTTCCACATGCAGTTTTGCTCCTTCTTTCCCTACAGTCCCCTTATTTGTGGCTGAGGTAGCAGTCTCTTTTCTCAATCCCAAAATGTTCTTTAGTTCTTTAGGCTGTTTCAGATTTTTCAGTTCCTCTTCTAAACTCTGTATCCTGGCCTCTGCTGCTTTGACTTGCACCTCCCACTTCCTGCTTTCCATGTCTAACCTCTCTTCCATTCTCATGTGTGTGTGTGTGTGTGTGTGTGTGTGTGTGTGTGTGTGTGTTTGTACTCATCTATTTGTGGCTGCAGGTGTGTGTGTGTGTTTGTACTCATCTATTTGTGGCTGCAGGTGTGAGTGCGTGCTTGCTTTCCCATCTGTACTCGCATGTTTGCAAATACAGGGATCGATTCACAGCTTTTGCCTCGCCTCTCACACTGGTTTACTGGGTTCACTCTCTCCTGGCTTCGTCAACCCTGTCATACATATTCTAAAAGCTATGCAGGAATTCTGGCTCCGCCACTTGATCAGGTCGTTCATATTTTGACCACGTTTGTGTGTGTGTGTGTGTGTGTGTGTGTGTGTGTGTGTGTGTGTGTGTGTGTGTGTGTGTGTGTGTGTGTGTGTGTACTCGCCTAATTGTGGTTGCAGGGGTCGAGGCTCAGCTTCTGGCCGTGTGTGTGTGTGTGTGTGTGTGTGTGTGTGTGTGTGTGTGTGTGTGTGTGTGTGTGTCTGTGTCTGTCTGTGTGTGTGCGTGTGCGTGTGCGTGTGTGTGTGTGTGTGTGTGTGTGTGTGTGTGTGTGTGTTAGTGTGTGTGTGTGTGTGTGTGTGTGTGTGTGTGTGTGTGTGTGTGTGTGTGTGTGTGTGTGTGTGTATGTGTGTGTATGTGTACTCACCTATTTGTGGTTGCAGGGGTCGAGTTTCAGCTCCTGGCACCGCCTCACCACTGGTCGCCACTAGGTCCACTCTCTCCTCGCTGCATGAGCTAATCATGCATCTTCTTAAAGCTATGTATGGTTCTTCTCTTCATTACCTCATTTTCCAAACTATTCCGCTTTCTGACAACTCTATGGCTGAAGAAATAATTCCTTACATCTCTTTGACTCACCCAAATCTTGAAGTTCCGACTTTGATCCCTTGTTGCTGTGTCCCACCTCTGGAACATCGTGTCCTTGTCCACCTTGTCGATTACTCTCAGTATTTTATGTTTTTATCATGTCCCCCCCTGTCCCTCCTCGTAGGACATGCCCCTTAGCTCTGGGACTAGACTTGTTGCAAACCTTTGCACTTTTTCCTCACGTGCTTGGCCAGAAGTGAGTTCCAAACTGGAGCTGGATATTCCGATATGGGTCTGACGTACACGGTGTACAGTGTCCGGAACGACTTCTTACTGAGATGCCGGAATGATGTTCTTAGGTTCGCTAGTCGTCCCTATGCTGCAGCAGATATCTGGTTGATGTGCGCCTCAGGAGATGTGCTCTGTATTACGCACACTCCAAGATACTTTACTTTAAGTGAGGTTTATAGTGTACTCACCTAATTGTATTCACCAAATTGTGGTTGCAGGGGTCGAGACACAGCTCCTGGCCCCGCCTCTTCACTGATCGCTGCTAGGTCCTCTCTCTCTCTCTCTCTCTGCTTCCAGAGCTTTGTCATACCTCGTTTTAAAGCTATGTGTGGTTCCTGCCTCCACTACATCACTTGTTAGGCTATTCCACTTCCTGACGGCTCTATGACTGAAGAAATACTTCCTAACATCCCATGACTCGTCTGAGTCTTCAGCTTCCAATTGTGACCCCTTTTTTCTGTGTCCCCTCTCTGGAACAACCTGTCTCTGACTACCTTATCTATTCCACGCAGTATTTTGTATGTCGTTATCATGTCTCCCCTGACCCGCTTGTTCTCCAATGTCGTCAGTCCGATTTCCCTTAACCTTTCTTAGTAGAACATACCCCTGCGCGCGCGCGCGCGTGTGTGTGTGTGTGTGTGTGTGTGTGTGTGTGTGTGTGTGTGTGTGTGTGTGTGTGTGTGTGTGTGTGTACTCGCCTAAATGTGGTTGCATGGGTCGATTCATAGCCCCTGGCCCTCCTCTTCACTGGTCGGTACAGTGTATCTGTGTGTGTGTGTGTGTATGCACGTGCGTACGCGCGCGTGCGTGTGTATTTACAAACACCACGGCTGAGACACTAAAAGCTCAGTAAGAGATGGGAAAATGATCATACTGAAGATTACTGAACAAAAAACAGAAACAAGATTTATGTGACAAATTTCAGACCTAAATCAATTATTGGTTTACCAATCAGAAACAAGAAGTGGTAGTGAACGGAGAGGTGTCTGAGTGTTGTGTGTAACCAGCAAAGTTCCTCGGGGAGCTGTGCTCCGACGACACTTTGTCCACAATTTGTGTAAATTATATCGAGAAGGTAGCAACATTTTAAATATAAAAATTCGTGAAACTTGGTATAAAACACTGAAACAATTAACTCCATCATGTTCAGTTGTCCATCTTTCTAATCAACGTCAGTATGTCACTCTGACTGTAAACGCCGAATGTTTGACTGTCACACTGGAATGAAAACAGTATTGTCTGACAATCTGTTTTAATGTGCGCTCGGTAGGTCTTCGCTTTATGTTATTACTTTAAACTTTTTATCACTTCATGTATTATTGAATTTATGGTAAGTGATAATTGGTTAGGTGGTGATTATAGACGACAGTCTATCCTATATTAATCTAATCTGATTTAGATACCTAAAATCTAAAAGTTTACTTAAAATAGTATATTAGAAATCGACGTTTGATGAAGGAGAATGGATTGCATTCTTAGGGAGCTTCAGAGATTATATTTGAAGATAAACTTGTATTATGACTTTTCGTCCAGAACTGTAGGTTATTAAGTGTGACTCCTGTCTGTCTTTGATACTTATTACAGTAACGTCGTAACAATACATTCCTGTGACCAGAGTAGAGGATTTTTCTACCCTTGCAGGCCAGAGGATACATTTTCTTGTTAACTGATCAGTCAGACAGTGAGCTGTCAGCTACCAGAACGTTTGGAAACCCACTGAACTAGTACGAAGAGAGTAATCTTAAGCAGTGACCTAAAGTATGCTAAAGAGTTTATAGCTGGGGCAGTAAAGACAACACAATACAATGTTTCATAGCTATAAATATCAAACGTAAAACATCAGGGGAATATTGAACACTGTAACATATTTATCTGACTTCCCCTTTAATACTTGTGTCCAGTTTTGTGCCCTGAATTTCATAAAAGACGATGACAAACTTGAGAGGCTCAGAGAATGTCATTCATATGAAAACAGACTCAAAACACAACTATTTTTTTCCTTAGGAAGCTGAGACTGCAAAATCTCAACGTAACCTTGAACACTAAAAAGAAAATGAAAAATGAAAGTCATAGTTCAGTGACTTGAAAAAATAGGTGTCCCAATTCTGTGACCTGAAAAAAAAATTAAGTCACAGTTGAGTTGCTAAAATAATTTACTATTAAGCTACATTTTATTGAGGAAATATAGACAAAGTTTTCTCTACACAGTGTTGATTAATAGTGAAGCTCATACAACAGTGCTGCAAAGCTGAGGAAGGTTAGACCCTTCAAGGAGTGTCTGATGTTGGTGCATGACTTTTAATCCGAGGTATTAGAGCTACCATTCCTTTCCTTGTAACACGTTTGGAAACGTGTTTCGTACTAATTTAATTACATCGATTTCAAATCTGAACTCAAATTAATTTTGCTCCGAGCACAGTTTCTGCGAGATACAACCCAACGGTGAACGATTCCACCAAGACAGCCATCAAAGGAAGCCTGGCGATCAGTTTGATGGTGGACGACTGCTGGACACTGCTGTGGGACGACTGCTGGACACTGCTGCGGGAAGACTGCTGGACCCTGCTGCGGGACGACTGCTGGACACTGCTGCGGGAAGACTGCTGGACACTGCTGCGGGACGACTGCTGGACACTGCTGTGGGACGACTGCTGGACATTGCTGCGGGAAGACTGCTGGACCCTGCTGCGGGACGACTGCTGGACACTGCTGCGGGAAGACTGCTGGACACTGCTGCGGGACGACTGCTGGACACTGCTGTGGGACGACTGCTGGACACTGCTGCGGGACGACTGCTGGACACTGCTGCGGGACGACTGCTGGACACTGCTGCGGGAAGACTGCTGGACACTGCTGCGGGAAGACTGCTGGACACTGCTGCGGGAAGACTGCTGGACACTGCTGCGGGAAGACTGCTGGACACTGCTGCGGGAAGACTGCTGGACACAGCTGCGGGAAGACTGCTGGACACTGCTGCGGGAAGACTGCTGGACACTGCTGCGGGACGACTGCTGGACACTGCTGTGGGACGACTGCTGGACACTGCTGTGGGACGACTGCTGGACACTGCTGCGGGACGACTGCTGGACACTGCTGCGGGACGACTGCTGGACACTGCTGCGGGAAGACTGCTGGACACTGCTGCGGGAAGACTGCTGGACACTGCTGCGGGAAGACTGCTGGACACTGCTGCGGGACGACTGCTGGACACTGCTGCGGGAAGACTGCTGGACCCTGCTGCGGGACGACTGCTGGACACTGCTGCGGGAAGACTGCTGGACACTGCTGCGGGACGACTGCTGGACACTGCTGTGGGACGACTGCTGGACACTGCTGCGGGACGACTGCTGGACACTGCTGCGGGACGACTGCTGGACACTGCTGCGGGAAGACTGCTGGACACTGCTGCGGGAAGACTGCTGGACACTGCTGCGGGACGACTGCTGGACACTGCTGCGGGAAGACTGCTGGACCCTGCTGCGGGACGACTGCTGGACACTGCTGCGGGAAGACTGCTGGACACTGCTGCGGGACGACTGCTGGACACTGCTGTGGGATGACTGCTGGACACTGCTGCGGGACGACTGCTGGACACTGCTGCGGGACGACTGCTGGACACTGCTGCGGGAAGACTGCTGGACACTGCTGCGGGAAGACTGCTGGACACTGCTGCGGGAAGACTGCTGGACACTGCTGCGGGACGACTGCTGGACACTGCTGCGGGACGACTGCTGGACACTGCTGCGGGAAGACTGCTGGACACTGCTGCGGGAAGACTGCTGGACACTGCTGCGGGACGACTGCTGGAGACTGCTGCGGGACGACTGCTGGACACTGCTGCGGGAAGACTGCTGGACACTGCTGCGGGAAGACTGCTGGACACAGCTGCGGGAAGACTGCTGGACACTGCTGCGGGAAGACTGCTGGACACTGCTGCGGGACGACTGCTGGACACTGCTGTGGGACGACTGCTGGACACTGCTGTGGGACGACTGCTGGACACTGCTGCGGGACGACTGCTGGACACTGCTGCGGGACGACTGCTGGACACTGCTGCGGGACGACTGCTGGACACTGCTGCGGGACGACTGCTGGACACTGTTGCGGGACGACTGCTGGACACTGCTGCGGGAAGACTGCTGGACACTGCTGCGGGAAGACTGCTGGACACTGTTGCGGGACGACTGCTGGACACTGCTGCGGGACGACTGCTGGACACTGCTGCGGGACGACTGCTGGACACTGTTGCGGGACGACTGCTGGACACTGCTGCGGGAAGACTGCTGGACACTGCTGCGGGAAGACTGCTGGACACTGTTGCGGGACGACTGCTGGACACTGCTAGCGGGAAGACTGCTGGACACTGTTGCGGGACGACTGCTGGACACTGCTGCGGGACGACTGCTGGACACTGCTGCGGGACGACTGCTGGACACTGTTGCGGGACGACTGCTGGACACTGCTGCGGGACGACTGCTGGACACTGCTGCGGGACGACTGCTGGACACTGCTGTGGGACGACTGCTGGACACTGCTGCGGGACGACTGCTGGACACTGCTGCGGGACGACTGCTGGACACTGTTGCGGGACGACTGCTGGACACTGCTGCGGGAAGACTGCTGGACACTGTTGCGGGACGACTGCTGGACACTGCTGCGGGACGACTGCTGGACACTGCTGCGAGACGGCTGCTGGACACTGCTGCGGGACGACTGCTGGACACTGCTGCGGGACGACTGCTGGACACTGCTGCGAGACGGCTGCTGGACACTGCTGCGGGACGACTGCTGGACACTGCTGCGGGAGAACTAAACTGAACACAAGTGACAAAGCCTGAAAACTGTGTAGTCAATATTTTGCATGGCCGAATGGAACTTTTTTTATTTTTTTATTTTTTGTTTTTCTTTGTTTTTGTAATGCAAATATAATGAATTTATGTTAAGAAAGATTAAAGTTTGTCATTGCATGCACCACACCGAAAATTAGAAAAATAATACGCGATAGAGAGTTATCTTTATTTTCAGAGGCACTCTGTGATCCTTGAGGGCTTAATTCTTCCTTATAAACGCAATACTAATAAAGCAGAAGACAGAATTGCAATAAGTAAGTCACCTAGATGCAATACAATGACCTGCTGTAGTTGCTGCAACACTGAAGTTAGAGCGCAGTTTCAATAGGCTAGGTAGGATTAGTCAGGAAACAGAACTAATGCTTCCTGACACCTAATCTAATTAGTCATAAAAAGTTAGTGAGTGAAAGACTGGAGACTATTCTCTTACATCCCAGACGGGAGTAGAGAGTGTCAAGGACTAATTATTACTTCGGACTTAGTAATATGGTGACCTGCTTCCACTGGCTTAAAAGTCTATCCCTTAAAAAATATCATCAAAATAACATCATTTGAAGATATATATTGTAGTTTACAATGAAGCCAGAACGACCAGTTGACTATGGACCACTCAGGGCACAGCAGTAGTATTGGTGACTCACGAGTTCCTAGTAACACCATTGCAAACAAACCAAGCCACGGAACGGATGGGATTTGAACCCGTGGAGAGTGAGTCGTAAAACTCCAGAAAGTAGTGGTAGTCGTGGATGGCAGATGTAGTAGTTCTTTTCATAGAAGAAACTCTTCGTCCTCCTACCTGTCAACTAGATATTTTTTTGTTACATGATCCAAAATAGATATTCCCTAGTATCCTATAACCCCGCCCCCTCGTCTCTCAATGAACACAAAAAGCATAGTACTTATACCACCTTCGCCCTGAGAAGCAACCTAGTACAGTTGACTAACAGCCAGGTACCTAATTACTGCTGCAGATGCAAGGAAACATGACCAACGTTTCCAGGATCGATAAACTTAGACATGAGCCGTAGGCGCTACCACAAGAGATAAAAGTTACCCTTTTGTTAGATAATGACCAACAATCATTGATGTTGTGATACAGTCTGTGTAGGTTGTTGTACCTGTTCCCTTTAAGAGGGATGACTTGAGGTTGGCAAAGGCATCTTGATCCAAGGAATTGGAGACATCCTATTTTTCCTAGGATCAAACTTTATTTGTTCCCATTCCCCAGGCGCTGTATGACTCGCTGAGATTATTGTAACTACCTGCTGAGATTATTGTAACTACCTGCTGAGATTATTGTAACTACCTGCTGAATTTATTGTTACTACCTGCTGAGTTTATTGTTACTACCTGCTGAGTTTATTGTGACTACCTGCTGAGATTATTGTAACTACCTGCTGAGATTATTGTAACTACCTGCTGAGATTATTGTAACTACCTGCTGAATTTATTGTTACTACCTGCTGAGTTTATTGTTACTACCTGCTGAGTTTATTGTTACTACCTGCTGAGTTTATTGTGACTACCTGCTGAGATTATTGTAACTACCTGCTGGGTTTATTGTGACTACCTACTGAGTTTACTCTGACTATCTGCTGAGTTTATTGTGACTACCTGCTGAGTTTACCTCGACTACCTGCTGAATTTTATTGAAAGATAATTAGTAAAGTGCGAAATAAAGCTGGCAATATACATGTGTAATGAATTTCAACACATCCTTTGTTTCGTCAATCATTTTCTTACTGAAATATAAACTACAACACATCAGAGCAAAGATAACTTGCTTGTGTGTCCAGACATAACTAACACACATACGTAGTTACAAAAACAATTTAATACATAGCTTCTTCATTGTTTCTTGTAATTTTTCTTACAATTGCATTCATTTAAGGTAGTTTGATTATCTTCATATATTAATGAGGAGTGAAACAATAAATTAAAAATCGTGGTAATGATGTTATTGGTGAGAATTTTACTCTTGTATTGGCTTCTTTTATTTTAGGTTTTTAATTCGTCTTTGCTTGTTGAAATTTCTGTCTTTAATTAGTGAAAATAAAGACTAAATAACCCGCGTATCTGAGCTGGTAAATGTGTCTTATTGTCGTCTTGTAAAGTTACTAAAATTGCCAATGTTTTGTTTGGGTTTGCAGTCTTTCTCTGACACACTTGTAATGTGTTTACCATAGTCTTCCACACACACACACACACACACACACACACGCACACACACGCACACACACGATCACATACGGAAATAATAGGGAAATTGACTTTAGAGTTTATTGTAAATTATTGTAAATTCAGCGCCAACTCAAATGGTTTAGATCGTAGGACGTCATATTATTCGCTCTTGATCCAATGAAATGGACCTCTCCTGCTCTTCCTTGGATCGAATCTGATTTCCTCCCATTCACACATAATAATAATAATAATAATAATAATAATAATAATAATAATAATAATAATAAGA
>NC_091302.1:28340027-28407527 GCF_038502225.1 Cherax quadricarinatus
ATGCATCAACATGTCAGGGACACAACCAGAGAGAGAGGGGAGGATGAGCCAGCAAGACTGGATCTTGTGTTCACCCTGAGCAGTTCAGACTTCGAGGACATCACTTACGAGAGGCCCCTTGGAGCTAGCGATCATGTGGTTCTGAGTTTTGACTATATAGTAGAGTTACAAGTGGAGAAGGTAACAGGAACTGAAGGGGACAGGCCAAACTATAAAAGGGGGGACTACACAGGTATGAGAAACTTCCTGCAGGAGGTTCAGTGGGACAGAGAAATGGTAGGAAAATCAGTAAACGAGATGATGGAATATGTGGCAACAAAGTGCAAGGAGGCAGAGGAAAGTTTTGTTCCCAAGGGAAACAGAAATAATAGGAAGACCAAAACGAGTCCTTGGTTTACCCGAAGGTGTAGGGAGGCAAAAACTAAGTGCAACAGAGAATGGAAAAGGTACAGGAGGCATAGGACCCAGGAAAACAAGGAGATTAGTAGAAGAGCCAGAAACGAGTATGCGCAGATAAGGAGGGAGGCCCAGCGACAGTATGAAAACGACATAGCATCGAAAGTCAAATCTGACCCGAAACTGCTGTATAGCCACATTAGGAGGAAGACAACAGTCAAGGACCAGGTGATAAGGCTGAGGAAAGAAGGTGGAGAACTCACAAGAAACGATCAAGAGGTATGTGAGGAGCTCAACACGAGATTTAAGGAAGTATTTACAGTAGAGACAGGAAGGACTCTGGGGGGACAGACCAGATGGGGACACCAACAAGGAATACACCAACAAGTGTTGGACGACATACATACAGATGAGGAGGAGGTGAAGAAACTGCTAAGGGACATCGATACCTCAAAGGCAATGGGACCGGACAACATCTCTCCATGGGTCCTTAGAGAGGGAGCAGATATGTTGTGCGTACCACTTACCACAATCTTCAACACATCCCTGGAAACTGGGCAACTACCTGAGGTATGGAAGACGGCAAATGTAGTTCCCATTTTCAAAAAAGGAGACAGAAAAGAGGCACTAAACTATAGACCTGTGTCATTGACGTGTATAGTATGCAAAATTATGGAGAAGATTATCAGGAGGAGAGTGGTGGAGCACCTGGAACGGAACAGGAGTATAAATGCCAACCAGCACGGATTCACGGAAGGCAAATCCTGTGTCACAAACCTTCTGGAGTTTTATGATAAAATAACAGAAGTAAGACAAGAGAGAGAGGGGTGGGTTGATTGCATCTTCTTGGACTGCAAGAAGGCCTTTGACACAGTTCCTCACAAGAGATTAGTGCAGAAGCTAGAGCATCAGGCGCATATAACAGGAAGGGCACTGCAATGGATCAGAGAATACCTGACAGGGAGGCAACAACGAGTCATGGTATGTAATGATGTATCACAGTGGGCACCTGTGACGAGCGGGGTCCCACAGGGGTCGGTCCTAGGACCAGTGCTATTTTTGGTATATGTGAACGACATGACGGAAGGGTTAGACTCAGAAGTGTCCCTGTTTGCAGATGATGTGAAGTTAATGAGGAGAATTAAATCTGATGAGGACCAGGCAGGACTTCAAAGAGACCTGGACAGACTGGACACCTGGTCCAGCAAATGGCTTCTCGAATTTAATCCTGCCAAATGCAAAGTCATGAAGATAGGGGAAGGGCACGGAAGACCACAGACAGAGTATAGGCTAGGTGGCCAAAGACTGCAAACCTCACTCAAGGAGAAAGATCTTGGGGTGAGTATAACACCGAGCATGTCTCCGGAAGCACACATCAATCAGATAACTGCTGCAGCATATGGGCGCCTGGCAAACCTGAGAACAGCATTCCGACACCTTAGTAAGGAATCATTCAAGACACTGTACACCGTGTATGTCAGGCCCATACTGGAGTATGCAGCACCTGTTTGGAACCCGCACTTGATAAAGCACGTCAAGAAACTAGAGAAAGTACAAAGGTTTGCAACAAGGTTAGTTCAAGAGCTAAGGGGAATGTCCTATGAAGAAAGATTAAGGGAAATCGGCCTGACGACACTGGAGGACAGGAGGGTCAGGGGAGACATGATAACGACATATAAAATACTGCGTGGAATAGACAAGGTGGACAAGGACAGGATGTTCCAGGGAGGGGACACAGAAACAAGAGGCCACAATTGGAAGTTGAAGACACAAATGAGTCAGAGAGATAGTAGGAAGTATTTCTTCAGTCATAGAGTTGTAAGGCAGTGGAATAGCCTAGAAAATGACGTAGTGGAGGCAGGAACCATACACAGTTTTAAGACGAGGTTTGATAAAGCTCATGGAGCGGGGAGAGAGAGGGTCTAGTAGCAACCGGTGA
This sequence comes from Cherax quadricarinatus, assembly GCF_038502225.1. Taxonomy (NCBI): domain Eukaryota; kingdom Metazoa; phylum Arthropoda; class Malacostraca; order Decapoda; family Parastacidae; genus Cherax; species Cherax quadricarinatus. The sequence continues at coordinate 28,342,363 of NC_091302.1, forward strand.
AGAGGCGGGGCCAGGAGCTAGGACTCGACCCCTGCAACCACAAATAGGTGAGTACAAATAGGTGAGTACACACACACACACACACAGTCAGTCAGCAGACGTGGGTCACAAGGCTCCGAGAACTTTAGTGGTTTTTAAGGCGTGCAACAACTGCTAGCAGTAATCAGCGGTAGTGACAACGTCAGTGAACAATCCTACGAGTGATAACCAGAGTTATTAGTTAAAAAAAGTCGAGAGGAAGCCTGAAATCTTTAATATTTCAAAGTGTCAAACCGTTAGTGGATAGTAGGCTTCTGTTGCTACACAGATTCAAATATACAAAGATTCAAGTGAGTGTGGAAGCGGGTGTTCAAGAATTTCGAGAGATTGGATAACAAGTGAAATGTGGGGCACCATACAGTGAGAGTGAAAAAGTTAATAAGCAAAAGTAGAAAGGAAAAATATAATATATAACAAGGGAAGGTGGCATTAGGCCTGCTGAAACAGTGACGTCACAACAGTTGTGTGACATTATACATATAAAGTGTAACACCGAATGTGAAGTGTATTCCAATATAAGTGAAGTGTATTCTATCATAAGTGACATTGAGGGACGCGGGATGCATGAGCATATACGGTTATAAAGATCACAGGTGAAGAATTTTCAAAATAGTGATAGAAGGCTACGTCATCAGCATCTCGCAACTTGTCATCGCATCACTGCCAGTTTAAGTATCACTCACCTGTTGGGGTTGTTTTGGGGGTTCTGAATCCTGCCTTGCGTCACTGTTAGATACTGGTCACTCACTCCTGCAAGCTATTACCAGAATTAGAGCAGAAATAGCATAGATAAGGTGAAGATAGTGTTGACTAGCGAGGAGCAGCCTAGCGAGGGGAAGCCACACACACACACAAACACTCACAAACACACACAAACACACACACACACATACACACACACACACACACACACACACACACACACACACACACACACACTACACACACACACACATACACACACACACTCACACACTACACACACACACTACACACACATTACACACACTACACACACACACACACACACACACACACACACACACACACACACACACACACACACACACACACACACACACACACACACTCACACACTACACACACACACTACACACACACTACACACACACACACTACACACACTACACACACACGCTACACACACACTACACACACTACACACACACACGCTACACACACACACGCTACACACACACACGCTACACACACACACACACTACACACACACACACACACACACACACACACACACACACACACACACACACACACACACACATCACACACACAGCACACACACACATGCACACACACATAAACACACACACATGCACACACACATAAACACACACACACACACACACACACACACACACACACACACACACACACACACACACACACACACACACACACACACACCCATATACAGGATTTCACACCTTCCTGTGAAGTGATCCTCTAACCCTTCCTTCCCCCCCCGCCTCCCTCTCCCCTCCTCTCTCTTCCTCTCTCTCTCTCTCTCTCTCTCTCTCTCTCTCTCATCCTCTCTTCCTCTCCCTCTTCCTCTCTCTCTTCCTCTCACTCTCTCTCTCTTCCTCTCTCTTCCTCTCTCTCCCTCTCCCTCCCTTTCCCCCTCTCTCTCCCCCTCTCTCTCTTCCTCTCTTTCTCTCTCTCTTCCTATTCTCTCTCTCTCCCTCTCTTCCCTTGTCACTCCCCCCTCTCTCTCTCACTTTCTCCCCCTTTTCCCCTCCTTCTACCCTCCCCTTCTCTCTCTTTCTCCCTCTCTCTCACTCTCTCCCCCTTTTTTCTTTTTCACTTTCTCTTTTAATAAAAAAAAAAAAAAGAAATGGTTGGGACTCGCAGGAATCAGGGATCAGATGACAATGATACTGGTAGGTAGGAATGGATGGAGGAGCAGTGGAAAAGGATAGAACAAGAATGGGAGAGAAAATTAGGAGAGCTTTCTGAAAAAATGGAGAAAGAGCTCTCTGTGAAATGGGAAAAGAGGTTGGAGAAGGAGACGAAGAATTGGGAGGCACAAGTCGAAACCGCAGTAGCCAGGGTAAAGGTCTTAGAATTTGAGGTAAACAGGCTGAAGCAAGTCTCAGAGGTAGTGACCAGAGAAGACACACCATACGAAGCTGAGAGGCTGAACAGGAAGGAAGGAGATATGAAATATGCTAAGGTTCTATCAGCCTGCCAAGAAGGGCCAAGGAGTGGAAGGGAAGAGCAGATGGGTGCAGATGGAGAGGGAGATAAGTCGAATGCTGAGGCACAACCATGCTACCAAGAGCCACTGGAAAAATCAAGGGAGAAAATGGCCACATACAGACAGGAACCAGAGTCACAGAGGGAGAGGCAATGGGAGGAGGAAAGGGCAAAATCAGTGTTTATCCATGGGCTTCGGGAGAGAGAGGAAAGGACACACACTGAAAGACGGCAGGAAGAAAGAAAGGAGATTGAGAAAATCATCACGGAAATAGGGGGAGAAGACATGGACGAGATTGTAAATTTTCAGAGAATAGGGGGGTACTTGAAGGGGAGAAACCGACTGATCAAGCTGATTCTCAGGACAGAAACAGTGCGGAACAGGATCCTCCAAGAAAAACCACGGTTGAGAAGCTCGGAAGAGTACAAGAAGGTGTTCCTAGACAGAGACATAACACAAAAAGAGAGACAGCAGCTGAGGGAGAGGACAAAAAAGCGAAAGGAGCTAGGAAAGGAGACAAGGATGGAACCAGCAGAGGTCAGTCAGAGCAGAACAGAGCAGCAAGAGCAAGCACACACACAACTATCCTCAGAACCCCACAACCTATCACACCATCCCAACACACAATACAATCCATACCCACAGCTTCCACCCAACCCCCAACCATTGAATCCCACAGTATACTACCAGGTCTCCCACCCCCACAGGCTCCCCAAACCACAGTGTTGGAAAGAAAACTGAAGGTATGGTACACAAACGCTGATGGAATAACAAACAAATGGGAGGAGTGGCACGAAAGAGTCAAAGAGGCATCACCAGACATCATAGCAATCACAGAAACCAAACTTACAGGTATGATAACAGATGCCATCTTCCCAACGGGATACCAGATCCTGAGGAAAGACAGAAGGAACAGGGGGGGGGGAGGAGTGGCATTGCTGATCAAACACCGATGGAATTTTGATGAGCTGGAGAGAGGAGACAGCGGAGAAGAAAGTGATTGTATAGCAGGAACGCTTCACTCTGGAGGTCCCAAGGTGATAATTGCAGTGATGTATAACCCACCACAGAACAGCAGGAGGCCAAGGCAAGAGTATGACGAGAGCAATAGAGCGATGGTTGACACACTGGCTGCAGTGGCCAGAAGAGCTCATACATGTAGGGCAAAGCTCCTGATCATGGGCGACTTTAACCACAAGGAGATCGAATGGGAGAACTTGGAGCCACATGGGGGCCAAGATACATGGAGGGCTAAGATGATGGAGGTGGTACTGGAAAACTTCATGTACCAACACGTAAGGGACACTACAAGAGAGAGAGGAGAGGATGAACCAGCAAGACTGGACTTAGTATTCACCTTGAGTAGTGCAGATATTGAGGACATCACATATGAAAGACCCCTTGGGGCCAGCGATCATGTGGTTTTGAGCTTCGAATACACAATAGAGCTACAAGTGGAGGGGGAAGCAGGAAGGCCAGGACGAATGAAACCAAACTACAGGAAAGGGGACTACACAGGAATGAGGAACTTCCTGAATGAGGTTCAGTGGGACAGAGAACTGGCAGGGAAACCAGTTAATGAGATGATGGAATATGTAATCACAATGTGCAAGGAGGCTGAGGAGAGGTTTGTACCCAAGGGTAACAGGAATAATGAAAAAGCCAGGACGAACCCATGGTTCACTCAAAGATGCAAGGAGGCAAAAACCAAGTGTGCTAGGGAATGGAAGAAATATAGAAGGCAAAGGACCCAGGAGAATAAGGAGAGCAGTCGTAGAGCCAGAAACGAATATGCACAGATAAGAAGGGAGGCCCAACGTCAATATGAAAACGACATAGCAGCAAAAGCCAAATCTGACCCGAAGCTGTTATACAGCCACATCAGGAAGAAAACAACCGTCAAAGACCAGGTAATCAGGCTAAGGAAGGAAGGAGGAGAGACAACAAGAAATGACAGTGAAGTATGTGAGGAACTCAACAAGAGATTCAAAGAAGTGTTCACAGAGGAGACAGAAGGGGCTCCAGAAAGACGGAGAGGTGGGGTACACCACCATGTGCTGGACACAGTACACACAACCGAGGAAGAAGTGAAGAGGCTTCTGAGTGAGCTAGATACCTCAAAGGCAATGGGGCCAGATAACATCTCTCCATGGGTCCTGAGAGAGGGAGCAGAGGCGCTATGTGTACCCCTAACAACAATATTCAATACATCTATCGAAACAGGGAGATTGCCTGAGGCATGGAAGACAGCAAATGTGGTACCAATCTTTAAAAAAGGAGACAGACATGAAGCACTAAACTACAGACCAGTGTCACTGACATGTATAGCATGCAAAATCATGGAAAAGATTGTCAGGAGAAGAATGGTGGAACATCTAGAGAGGAATGATCTCATCACCAGCAGACAACATGGTTTCAGAGACGGGAAATCCTGTGTCACAAACCTACTGGAGTTCTATGACATGGTGACAGCAGTAAGAGAAGAGAGAGAGGGGTGGGTGGATTGCATTTTCTTAGACTGCAAGAAGGCGTTTGACACAGTACCACACAAGAGATTAGTGCAAAAACTGGAGGACCAAGCAGGAATAACAGGGAAGGCACTGCAATGGATCAGGGAATACTTGTCAGGAAGACAGCAGAGAGTAATGGTACGAGGCGAGGTGTCAGAGTGGGCACCTGTGACCAGTGGGGTCCCACAGGGGTCAGTCCTAGGACCAGTGCTGTTTCTGGTATTTGTGAACGACATGACGGAAGGAATAAACTCCGAGGTGTCACTGTTTGCAGATGACGTGAAGTTGATGAGAAGAGTTCATTCGATCGAAGACCAGGCAGAAATACAAAGGGATCTGGACAGGCTGCAGACCTGGTCCAGCAACTGGCTCCTGGAGTTCAATCCCACCAAGTGCAAAGTCATGAGGATTGGGGAAGGGCAAAGAAGACCACAGATGGAGTACAGTCTAGGGGGTCAGAGACTACAAACATCACTCAAGGAAAAAGATCTTGGGGTGAGTATAACACCAGGCACATCTCCTGAAGCGCACATCAACCAAATAACTGCTGCAGCATATGGGCGCCTGGCAAACCTCAGAACAGCATTCCGACATCTTAATAAGGAATCGTTCAGGACCCTATACACCGTGTACGTTAGGCCCATATTGGAGTATGCGGCACCAGTTTGGAACCCACACCTAGCCAAGCATGTAAAGAAACTAGAGAAAGTGCAAAGGTTTGCAACAAGACTAGTCCCAGAGCTATGAGGTATGTCCTATGAGGAGAGGTTAAGGGAAATCAACCTGACGACACTGGAGGACAGGAGAGATAGGGGGGACATGATAACGACTTACAAAATACTGAGAGGAATTGACAAGGTGGACAAAGACAGGATGTTCCAGAGACTGGACACAGTAACAAGGGGACACAGTTGGAAGTTGAAGACACAGATGAATCAAAGGGATGTTAGGAAGTATTTCTTCAGCCACAGAGTAGTCAGGAAGTGGAATAGTTTGGGAAGCGATGTAGTGGAGTCAGGATCCATACATAGCTTTAAGCAGAGGTACGATAAAGCTCATGGTTCAGGGAGAGTGACCTAGTAGCGACCAGTGAAGAGGCGGGGCCAGGAGCTTGGACTCGACCCCTGCAACCTCAACTAGGTGAGTACACACACGCACACACACGCACACACACACACACACACACGCACACACACACACACACACACACACACACACACACACACACACACACACGCACACACACGCACACACACGCACACACGCAACAAGACTAGTCCCAGAGCTAAGAGGTATGTCCTACGAGGAGAGGTTAAGGGAAATCAACCTGACGACACTGGAGGACAGGAGAGATAGGGGGGACATGATAACGACATACAAAATACTGAGAGGAATTGACAAGGTGGACAAAGACAGGATGTTCCAGAGATTGGACACAGTAACAAGGGGACACAGTTGGAAGCTGAAGACACAGATGAATCACAGGGATGTTAGGAAGTATTTCTTCAGCCACAGAGTAGTCAGTAAGTGGAATAGTTTGGGAAGCGATGTAGTGGAGGCAGGATCCATACATAGCTTTAAGCAGAGGTATGATAAAGCTCACGGCTCAGGGAGAGTGACCTAGTAGCGATCAGTGAAGAGGCGGGGCCAGGAGCTCGGACTCGACCCCCGCAACCTCAACTAGGTGAGTACAACTAGGTGAGTACACACACAACAGGCCTAGTGTCTAATCGACATGTGCCTAGGACAAAATGGTAACTAACATACAAACACAGTGTGTTGTATATAATGGCTTTAATATCACTGTTATTATTAAAGTATCATACTGGTAATGTACAAGTGGCTTGCAGCCTCGTGTAGTCGACAAGCTTCTAGCTTAAGAAACCAAAGTTCCGCTAACTTCATAAAATCACAAAATAAATTAATAAAAACACTTTTTATACTCATTCGTGAATAAAACCTTGAATTTTAAGGAATGTTATTGGGTTTGAGATGTTCATGAGGCTAGGATATGTACTCACTTATCTGTACTCATCTATACGTGGTTGCAGGGTTCGAATGACAGTTCCTGTCCCCGCCTCTTCGCTAGTTGCTACTAGGTCCACTCTCTCTCCCCCTGTTCGTAGAGCTTTATCGTACTTCCTCAAACTCTGTATGTGTCCTGCCTTTACTAATTTACTCTCAAGGTTGCTCCAGTTCCTCTGACAAGTCTGTGACTGAAGAAATACTTCCTAACATCCCTATGACTCATCTGAGTTTTTAACTTCCAGTTGTGTCCCTTTGCTTCTGTATCCCATCTCTGAAACATTCTTGCCCTGCTCACCATGTTAATCCTCCCTGGTTATGGGTAGCGTGCAGCAGTTACTGATGTACCCTGCCGCCTCGGTTTGCTGGAAAACCTTTGTCTCCACTGGAAATACCTCTCTAAATCTCTTGCTTAGCTCCTCGCACACTTCCTGGTCATTCCTTGTGAGCTCCCCTCAGACTGATTAATTTGTTCTTGAACTTTCGGTCAGATTTGGCTTACGATGCTATATCATTCTCCTATTTCCGCTGGGCAATATGTAAGTACTGTTACGATTGTTGTTCATGAGTCCTGTGGAAAGTGTTTATATTAAATGTTAATAAGAATCTACGAAAAAGTTATTATAAGTGCCTTTTGCCTCAAGGGAAGTGCCATGATGCCACGACTGAAAACAATTATGATGAAAGTGTTCGTAACAAGTGCGTCGATAGTGTGTTGTGTTCTGTGAGTGCGTTGATGAATAGTGTGTTGTGTTCTATAAGTGTGTTAACGACTAGTGTGTTGTGTTGTATAAGTGCGTTGATAACTAGTGTGTTGCGTAAGTGCTTTGATGATTAATGCGTTGTGTAAGTGCGTTGATGACTAGCGTATTGTGTTCTATATGTGCGTTGATGACTACCGTGTTATGTTCTATAAGTGTGTTGATGACTAGTGTGATTCACCCTTTCGATTACTATCATTATTATTATTATTATTATTATTATTATTATTATTATTATTATTATTATTATTATTATTATTATTATTACTATTATTATTATCATCATCATCATCATCATCATCATCATGAGGGAGCGCTAAATCCGGGTTCATACACCGCTTGTGGGGGGAATGTGTAAGGTATTCAGGCCCAATTCAGGGAACTGGAGCACAGATCCAATTCCCTAGATCAAGAGCCCCTCACCAGCGTCAAGGAGCCTCCCTTGAGGGGCACCATTTCGGTAATATCTAATTCACACTTTTTCATACATCGAATTATTCATTTCAGTTTAATCCCCTAAATTAATTCAGTGAATGTAAAAATGTTTTACATGAACACACACGCAGATACCAACACGCAAACACACCAACAAACACACAAACACAGTCAAACGCTCTTTGTTACCAGCATAATATATATTGGTGATCTCTTTGTGTGATTCTGGGGACGCGTCAGGCGTAATATCTAATAGGAAATCCATTTCTGTGTTAGTTTCTGTGAATTGTTGCCCCTCAGGAGGTACTCTGTCACCGGCTGGATTATCTTGTCACCCAGAACAGTAGAAAATACTGAAACTGGTCACCACTGGTCACACACTAATGACACACTACCTCCTGGAGGACGACACTTCACGGGAACCGGTAGAGACGAAGTCATGGAATGAATGTTTCGCCGAAAATGTTCCCAGACACTCACGTATAAAGAGTAATATCAGAAGTACATTTTTTATCGTCAAACTTGAGGGCCTTCACAAACCCAAAGGCTCATTAAGTGTCTTCATAACATTCGAGTACAAAGCATCTGTATTTCTCTCTTTCTCCCCGTTGGCTGAACAGAAGCTGTGTCCAGTAGTCTAGAAGATTACTAAAAGACTTACAGAGCTACATGCCATGAACACTAAAGAAAAACTGCAAGCATTGGAATCTATAAGAATTAAACCACAAGACAAAACTCTGAGGAAAGATTAAGAATAACAAGCCATACGCAATGAGGATGGACTAGGAATTATAGGAATAAGTCAAATGAAATTATAATCCCGAAAAATTAGACAGAAGAAAGCGTATTGCTGGCAAATACGAAAAATAATGACACAAATTGCAACGTTTTGCTCTGTGCAAAAGTTTATCAATTTATGATTGATAAAGCTCCACACAACGTTCCACGTTGACCTAATTAAAGCTTGCTCTGTATCTTCAGTCTTACTCTATGTACTGGGACACAGCTGATTCAACTATTTTCACCAAAGAAAAAGCTCCGGGACAGTGAGGTCAGTTGGATGTCCTAGTGGATAACAGTGAGGGAAGTTGTGACATCTTAGTGAGTCAGAGTGAGGGAAGTTTTGACATCCTAGTGAGTCAGACTGAGGGAAGTTGTGACATCCTAGTGAGTCAGAGTGAGGGAAGTTTTGACATCCTAGTGAGTCAGACTGAGGGAAGTTGTGACATCCTAGTGAGTCAAAGTGAGGGAAGTTTTGACATCCTAGTGAGTCAGACTGAGGGAAGTTGTGACATCCTAGTGAGTCAGAGTGAGGGAAGTTTTGACATCCTAGTGAGTCAGACTGAGGGAAGTTGTGACATCCTAGTGAGTCAGAGTGAGGGAAGTTGTGACATCCTAGTGAGTCAGAGTGAGGGAAGTTGTGACATCCTAGTGAGTCAGAGTGAGGGAAGTTCTGACATCCTAGTGGGTCAGAGCGAGGGAAGTTGTGACAACCTAGTGAGTCAGAGTGAGGGAAGTGGTGACATCCTAGTGAGTCAGAGTGAGGGAAGTTGTGACAACCTAGTGAGTCAGAGTGAGGGAAGTTGTGACATCCTAGTGAGTCAGAGTGAGGGAAGTTGTGACATCCTAGTGAGTCAGAGTGAGGGAAGTGGTGACATCCTAGTGGATAACAGTGAGGGAAGTTGTGACATCCTAGTGAGTCAGATTGAGGGAAGTTGTGACATCCTAGTGAGTCAGAGTGAGGGAAGTTGTGACATCCTAGTGAGTCAGAGTGAGGGAAGTGGTGACATCCTAGTGGATAACAATGAGGGAAGTTGTGACATCCTAGTGAGTCAGACTGAGGGAAGTTGTGACATCCTAGTGAGTCAGAGTGAGGGAAGTTGTGACATCCTAGTGAGTCAGAGTGAGGGAAGTTGTGACATCCTAGTGAGTCAGACTGAGGGAAGTTGTGACATCCTAGTGAGTCAGAGTGAGGGAAGTGGTGACATCCTAGTGGATAACAATGAGGGAAGTTGTGACATCCTAGTGAGTCAGAGTGAGGGAAGTAGTGACATCCTAGTGAGTCAGAGTGAGGGAAGTTGTGACATCCTAGTGAGTCAGAGTGAGGGAAGTTGTGACATTTTAGTGAGTCAGAGTGAGGGAAGTGGTGACATCCTAGTGAGACAGAGTGAGGGAAGTTGTGACATACTAGTGGGTCAGAGTGAGGGAAGTTGTGGCATCCTAGTGAGTCAGAGTGAGGGAAGTGGTGACATCCTAGTGAGTCAGAGTGAGGGAAGTTGTGACATCCTAGTGAGTCAGTGTGAGGGAAGTTGTGACATCCTAGTGAGTCAGAGTGAGGGAAGTTGTGACATCCTAGTGAGTCAGAGTGAGGGAAATTGTGACATCCTAGTGGGTCAGAGTGAGGGAAGTTGTGACATCCTAGTGGGTCAGAGTGAGGGAAGTTGTGACAACCTAGTGAGTCAGAGTGAGGGAAGTGGTGACATCCTAGTGAGTCAGAGTGAGGGAAGTTATGACATTCTAGTGGATCAGAGTGAGGGGAAGTTGTGACCTCCTACTGGGTCAGACTGAGGGAAGTTGTGACATCCTAGTGGGTCAGAGTGAAGGAAGTTGTGACATCGTAGTGGGTCAGAGTGTGGGAAGTTGTGACATCCTAGTGGGTCAGAGTGAGGGAAGTTGTGACATCCTAGTGGGTCAGAGTGAGGGAAGTTGTGACATCCTAGTGGGTCAGAGTGAGGGAAGTTGTGACATCCTAGTGGGTCAGAGTGAGGGAAGTTCTGTCATCCTAGTGGGTCACAGTGAGGGAAGCTGGACATCCTAGTGGGTCACAGTTCACCTGGAGTTTATCTGGAGAGGGTTTCGGAGGTCAACGCCCCCGCGGCCCGGTCTGAGGACCAGGCCTCATGGTGGAACAGGGTCTGATCAACCAGGCTGTTACTGCTGGCCGCACACAAGCTGACGTACGAACCACAGCCCACTTGGTCAGGTATTGACTTTAGGTGCCTGTCCAGTGCCTTCTTGAAGACAGCCAGGGGTCTATTGGTAATCCCCCTTATGAATGCTGGGAGGCAAGTTGTGGCACCTTGTGACACCCTAGTGGGTCACATTGAGTAAAGTTGTGACACTCTAGTTGGTTACAGTGAGGGAAATTGTGACATCCCAGTGGGGAACATTGAGTGAAGTTGTGACACCCTATTGGGTCAGAGTGCGGGAAGTTAGAAACGTTACTGAGTTACAGTGAGGAAAGTTAGAAACGTTACTGAATTACAGTGAGGAAAGTTAGACACCCTAGTGGGTCACAGTGAGAAAAGTTAGAAACGTTACTGAATTAAAGTGAGGAAAGTTAGACACCCTAGTGGGTCACAGTGAGAAAAGTTAGAAACCCTAGTGTGTCACAGTGAGGAAAGTTAGACACCCTAGTGTGTCACAGTGAGAAAAGTAAGACACCCTAGTGGGTCACAGTGAGGGAAGTTGGACACCCTATTGGGTCACAGAGAGAGAAGTTGTAACACCCAAGTGGGTCACAGTAAGAGAAGTTGGACAACCTAGGGGGTTGCAGTGAGGAAAGTTAGAAACGTTACTGAGTTACAGTGAGGAAAGTTAGACACCCTAGTGGGTCACAGTGAGAAAAGTTAGACACCCTAGTGTGTCACAGTGAGGAAAGTTAGACACCCTAGTGTGTCACAGTGAGAAAAGTTAGACACCCTAGTGAGTCACAGTGAGGAAAGTTAGACACCCTAGTGGGTCACAGTGAGAAAAGTTAGACACCCTAGTGTGTCACAGAGAGGAAAGTTAGACACCCTAGTGTGTCACAGTGAGAAAAGTTAGACACCCTAGTGTGTCACAGTGAGGAAAGTTAGACACCCTAGTGGGTCACAGTGAGGAAAGTTAGACACCCTAGTGTGTCACAGTGAGGAAAGTTAGACACCCTAGTGTGTCACAGTGAGAAAAGTTAGACACCCTAGTGTGTCACAGTGAGGAAAGTTAGACACCCTAGTGGGTCACAGTGAGGAAAGTTAGACACCCTAGTGTGTCACAGTGAGGAAAGTTAGACACCCTAGTGGGTCACAGTGAGGAAAGTTAGACACCCTAGTGGGTCACAGTGAGGAACGTTAGACACCCTAATGGGTCACAGTGATAAAAGTTAGACACCCTAGTGTGTCACAGTGAAGAAAGTTAGACACCCTAGTGGGTCACAGTGAGAAAAGTTAGACACCTTAGCGTGTCACAGTGAGAAAAGTTAGACACCCTAGTGGATCACGGTGAGGAAAGTTAGACACCCTAGTGGGTCACAGTGAGAAAAATTAGACACTCTAGTGGGTCACAGTGAGGAAAGTTAGACACCCTAGTGGGTCACAGTGAGAAAAGTTAGACACCCTAGTGTGTCACGGTGAGGAAGGTTAGACACCCTAGTGGGTCACGGTGAGGAAAGTTAGACACCCTAGTGAGTCACAGTGAGAAAAGTTAGACACTAGTGGGTCACGGTGAGGAAAGTTAGACACCCTAGTGGGTCACAGTGAGAAAAGTTAGACACCCTAGTGTGTCACGGTGAGGAAAGTTAGACACCCTAGTGTGTCACAGTGAGGAAAGTCAGACACCCTAGTGTGTCACGGTGAGGAAAGTTAGACACCCTAGTGTGTCACGGTGAGGAAAGTTAGACACCCTAGGGTGTCACAGTGAGAAAAGTTAGACACCCTAGTGGGTCACGGTGAGGAAAATTAGACACCCTAGTGGGTCACAGTGAGAAAAGTTAGACACCCTAGTGTGTCACGGTGAGGAAAGTTAGACACCCTAGTGGGTCACAGTGAGAAAAGTTAGACACCCTAATGTGTCACAGTGAGAAAAGTTAGACACCCTAGTGTGTCACAGTGAGAAAAATTAGACACCCTAGTGTGTAACAGTGAGAAAAGTTAGACACCCTAGTGTGTCACAGTGAGAAAAGTTAGACACCCTAGTGTGTCACAGTGAGAAAAGTTAGACACTCTAGTGTGTCACAGTTAGAAAAGTTAGACACCCTAGTGTGTCGGAGTGAGAAAAGTTAGACACCCTAGTGTGTCACAATGAGGAACGTTAGACACCCTAGTGGGTCACGGTGAGGAAAGTTAGACACCCTAGTGTGTCACAGTGAGAAAAGTTAGACACGCTAGTGTGTCAGAGTGAGGAAAGTTAGACACCCTAGTGGGCCACAGTGAGAAACGTTAGACACCCTAGTGTGTCACAGTGAGAAAAGTTAGACACCCTAGTGCGTCACAATGAGGAAAGTTAGACACCCTAGTGGGTCACGGTGAGGAAAGTTAGACACCCTAGTGTGTCACAGTGAGAAAAGTTAGACACCCTAGTGTGTCACAGTGAGGAAAGTTAGACACCCTAGTGGGTCATAGTGAGAAAAGTTAGACACCCTAGTGTGTCACAGTGAGAAAAGTTAGACACCATAGTGTGTCACAGTGAGGAAAATTAGACACCCTAGTGGGTCACAGTGAGAAACGTTAGACACCCTAGTGTGTCACAGTGAGAAAAGTTAGACACCCTAGTGTGTCACAATGATGAAAGTTAGACACCCTAGTTGGTCACGGTGAGGAAAGTTAGACACCCTAGTGTGTCACAGTGAGAAAAGTTAGACTCCCTAGTGTGTCACAATGAGGAAAGTTAGACACCCTAGTGGGTCACGATGAGGAAAGTTAGACACCCTAGTGTGTCACAATGAGGAAAGTTAGACACCCTAGTGTGTCACAGTGAGAAAAGTTAGACACCCAAGTGTGTCATAATGAGGAAAGTTAGACACCCTAGTGGGTCACGATGAGGAAAGTTAGACACCCTAGTGTGTCACAGTAAGAAAAGTTAGACACCCTAGTGTGTCACAATGAGGAAAGTTAGACAACCTAGTGGGTCACGGTGAGGAAAGTTAGACACCCTAGTGGGTCACGGTGAGGAAAGTTAGACACCCTAGTGGGTCACGGTGAGGAAAGTTAGACACCCTAGTGGGTCACGGTGAGGAAAGTTAGACACCCTAGTGGGTCACGGTGAGGAAAGTTAGACACCCTAGTGGGTCACGGTGAGGAAAGTTAGACACCCTAGTGGGTCACAGTGAGGAAAGTTAGACACCCTAGTGGGTCACGGTGAGGAAAGTTAGACACCTTAGTGGGTCACGGTGAGGAAAGTTAGACACCCTAGTGGGTCACGGTGAGGAAAGTTAGACACCCTAGTGGGTCACGGTGAGGAAAGTTAGACACCCTAGTGGGTCACGGTGAGGAAAGTTAGACACCCTAGTGGGTCACGGTGAGGAAAGTTAGACACCTTAGTGGGTCACGGTGAGGAAAGTTAGACACCCTAGTGGGTCACGGTGAGGAAAGTTAGACACCCTAGTGGGTCACGGTGAGGAAAGTTAGACACCCTAGTGGGTCACGGTGAGGAAAGTTAGACACCCTAGTGGGTCACGGTGAGGAAAGTTAGACACCCTAGTGGGTCACGGTGAGGAAAGTTAGACACCCTAGTGGGTCACAGTGAGGAAAGTTAGACACCCTAGTGGGTCACGGTGAGGAAAGTTAGACACCTTAGTGGGTCACGGTGAGGAAAGTTAGACACCCTAGTGGGTCACGGTGAGGAAAGTTAGACACCCTAGTGGGTCACGGTGAGGAAAGTTAGACACCCTAGTGGGTCACGGTGAGGAAAGTTAGACACCCTAGTGGGTCACGGTGAGGAAAGTTAGACACCTTAGTGGGTCACGGTGAGGAAAGTTAGACACCCTAGTGGGTCACGGTGAGGAAAGTTAGACACCCTAGTGGGTCACGGTGAGGAAAGTTAGACACCCTAGTGGGTCACGGTGAGGAAAGTTAGACACCCTAGTGGGTCAGGGTGAGAAAAGTTAGACACCCTATTGGGTCACGGTGAGGAAAGTTAGACACCCTAGTGGGTCACGGTGAGGAAAGTTAGACACCCTAGTGGGTCACGGTGAGGAAAGTTAGACACCCTAGTGGGTCACGGTGAGGAAAGTTAGACACCCTAGTGGGTCACGGTGAGGAAAGTTAGACACCCTAGTGTGTCACGGTGAGGAAAGTTAGACACCGTAGTGAGTCACGGTGAGGAAAGTTAGACACCCTAGTGGGTCACGGTGAGGAACGGTAGACACCCTAGTGGGTCACGGTGAGGAAAGTTAGACACCTTAGTGGGTCACGGTGAGGAAAGTTAGACACCCTAGTGGGTCACGGTGAGGAAAGTTAGACACCCTAGTGGGTCACGGTGAGGAAAGTTAGACAACCTAGTGGGTCACGGTGAGGAAAGTTAGACACCCTAGTGGGTCACGGTGAGGAAAGTTAGACACCCTAGTGGGTCACGGTGAGGAAAGTTAGACACCCTAGTGGGTCACGGTGAGGAAAGTTAGACAACCTAGTGGGTCACGGTGAGGAAAGTTAGACACCCTAGTGGGTCACGGTGAGGAAAGTTATACACCCTAGTGGGTCACGGTGAGGAAAGTTAGACAACCTAGTGGGTCACGGTGAGGAAAGTTAGACACCCTAGTGGGTCACGGCGAGGAAAGTTAGACACCCTAGTGGGTCACGGTGAGGAAAGTTAGACACCCTAGTGGGTCACGGTGTGGAAAGTTAGACACCCTAGTGGGTCACGGTGAGGAAAGTTAGACACCCTAGTGGGTCACAGTGAGGAAAGTTAGACACCCTAGTGGGTAACGGTGAGGAAAGTTAGACACCCTAGTGGGTCACAGTGAGGAAAGTTAGACACCCTAGTGGGTCACGGTGAGGAAAGTTAAACACCCTAGTGGGTCACGGTGAGGAAAGTTAGACACCCTAGTGGGTCACAGTGATGAAAGTTAGACACCCTAGTGGGTCATGGTGAGGAAAGTTAGACACCCTAGTGGGTCACAGTGAGGAAAGTTAGACACCCTAGTGGGTCACGGTGAGGAAAGTTAGACAACCTAGTGGGTCACAGTGAGGAAAGTTAGACACCCTAGTGGGTCACGGTGAGGAAAGTTAGACACCCTAGTGGGTCACGGTGAGGAAAGTTAGACACCCTAGTGGGTCACGGTGAGGAAAGTTAGACACCCTAGTGGGTCACGGTGAGGAAAGTTAGACACCCTAGTGGGTCACAGTGAGAAAAGTTAGACACCCTAGGGGGTCACAGTGAGGAAAGTTAGACACCCTAGTGGGTCACAGTGAGAAAAGTTAGACACCCTAGTGGGTCACAGTGAGGAAAGTTAGACACCCTAGTGGGTCACAGTGCGGAAAGTTAGACACCCTAGTGGGTAACAGTGAGGAAAGTTAGACACCCTAGTGGGTCACGGTGAGGAAAGTTAGACACCCTAGTGGGTCACAGTGAGGAAAGTTAGACACCCTAGTGGGTCACGGTGAGGAAAGTTAGACACCCTAGTGGGTCACAGTGAGGAAAGTTAGACACCCTAGTGGGTCACGGTGAGGAAAGTTAGACACCCTAGTGGGTCACAGTGAGGAAAGTTAGACACCCTAGTGGGTCACGGTGAGGAAAGTTAGACACCCTAGTGGGTCACAGTGAGGAAAGTTAGACACCCTAGTGGGTCACGGTGAGGAAAGTTAGACACCCTAGTGGGTCACAGTGAGGAAAGTTAGACACCCTAGTGGGTCACGGTGAGGAAAGTTAGACACCCTAGTGGGTCACGGTGAGGAAAGTTAGACACCCTAGTGGGTCACGGTGAGGAAAGTTAGACACCCTAGTGGGTCACAGTGAGGAAAGTTAGACACCCTAGTGGGTCACGGTGAGGAAAGTTAGACACCCTAGTGCGTCACGGTGAGGAAAGTTAGACACCCTAGTGGGTCACAGTGAGGAAAGTTAGACACCCTAGTGGGTCACGGTGAGGAAAGTTAGACACCCTAGTGGGTCATGGTGAGGAAAGTTAGACACCCTAGTGGGTCACAGTGAGGAAAGTTAGACACCCTAGTGGGTCACGGTGAGGAAAGTTAGACACCCTAGTGGGTCATGGTGAGGAAAGTTAGACACCCTAGTGGGTCACGGTGAGGAAAGTTAGACACCCTAGTGGGTCACAGTGAGGAAAGTTAGACACCTTAGTGGGTCACAGTGAGGAAAGTTAGACACCCTAGTGGGTCACAGTGAGGAAAGTTAGACACCCTAGTGGGTCACAGTGAGGAAAGTTAGACACCCTAGTGGGTCACAGTGAGGAAAGTTAGACACCCTAGTGGGTCACAGTGAGGAAAGTTAGACACCCTAGTGGGTCATGGGAATTTTATAGAGCATTATTTACTCTGTAAAAGTATTACAGATGCAGAATAACTTCAGCAAAGTTTCCTCCACACTGTTCTACTTCTTACCTTCCTCTCCCTCGTTCATCACCTCTCCTCCTCTTTCTTCTTTTCTTCTTCCTCATTTTCACCCTCATCCCTTCACCTTCCCATCCTCCCAGCCACATATAACTGATATAATATTTGGCAATATTTTTCAGCGAGTGCAAGATTATATAGCAAGATTATGTACAGTATGTTACTGATAAGACACACGTGCAACACTCAGGTATGTTACTGATAAGACACACGTGCAACACTCAGGTATGTTACTGATAAGACACACGTGCAACACTCAGGTATGTTACTGATAAGACACACATGCAACACTCAGGTATGTTACTGATAAGACACACGTGCAACACTCAGGTATGTTACTGATAAGACAAACATGCAACACTCAGGTATGTTACTGATAAGACACACGTGCAACACTCAGGTATGTTACTGATAAGACACACATGCAACACTCAGGTATGTTACTGATAAGACACACGTGCAACACTCAGGTATGTTACTGATAAGACACACGTGCAACACTCAGGTATGTTACTGATAAGACACACATGCAACACTCAGGTATGTTACTGATAAGACACACATGCAACACTCAGGTATGTTACTGATAAGACACACATGCAACACTCAGGTATGTTACTGATAAGACACACATGCAACACTCAGGTATGTTACTGATAAGACGCACGTGCAACACTCAGGTATGTTACTGATAAGACACACGTGCAACACTCAGGTATGTTACTGATAAGACACACGTGCAACACTCAGGTATGTTACTGATAAGACACACGTGCAACACTCAGGTATGTTACTGATAAGACACACGTGCAACACTCAGGTATGTTACTGATAAGACACACGTGCAACACTCAGGTATGTTACTGATAAGACACACGTGCAACACTCAGGTATGTTACTGATAAGACACACATGCAACACTCAGGTATGTTACTGATAAGACACACATGCAACACTCAGGTATGTTACTGATAAGACACACGTGCAACACTCAGGTATGTTACTGATAAGACACACATGCAACACTCAGGTATGTTACTGATAAGACACACATGCAACACTCAGGTATGTTACTGATAAGACACACGTGCAACACTCAGGTATGTTACTGATAAGACACACCTGCAACACTCAGGTATGTTACTGATAAGACACACCTGCAACACTCAGGTATGTTACTGATAAGACACACATGCAACACTCAGGTATGTTACTGATAAGACACACATGCAACACTCAGGTATGTTACTGATAAGACACACATGCAACACTCAGGTATGTTACTGATAAGACACACGTGCAACACTCAGGTATGTTACTGATAAGACACACGTGCAACACTCAGGTATGTTACTGATAAGACACACGTGCAACACTCAGGTATGTTACTGATAAGACACACATGTAACACTCAGGTATGTTACTGATAAGACACACGTGCAACACTCAGGTATGTTACTGATAAGACACACGTGCAACACTCAGGTATGTTACTGATAAGACACACGTGCAACACTCAGGTATGTTACTGATAAGACACACGTGTAACACTCAGGTATGTTACTGATAAGACACACGTGTAACACTCAGGTATGTTACTGATAAGACACACGTGCAACACTCAGGTATGTTACTGATAAGACACACGTGCAACACTCAGGTATGTTACTGATAAGACACACGTGCAACACTCAGGTATGTTACTGATAAGACACACGCGCAACACTCAGGTATGTTACTGATAAGACACACGTGCAACACTCAGGTATGTTACTGATAAGACACACGCGCAACACTCAGGTATGTTACTGATAAGACACACATGCAACACTCAGGTATGTTACTGATAAGACACACGTGCAACACTCAGGTATGTTACTGATAAGACACACGTGCAACACTCAGGTATGTTACTGATAAGACACACGTGCAACACTCAGGTATGTTACTGATAAGACACACGCGCAACACTCAGGTATGTTACTGATAAGACACACATGCAACACTCAGGTATGTTACTGATAAGACACACGTGCAACACTCAGGTATGTTACTGATAAGACACACGTGCAACACTCAGGTATGTTACTGATAAGACACACATGCAACACTCAGGTATGTTACTGATAAGACACACGTGCAACACTCAGGTATGTTACTGATAAGACACACGTGCAACACTCAGGTATGTTACTGATAAGACACACATGCAACACTCAGGTATGTTACTGATAAGACACACATGCAACACTCAGGTATGTTACTGATAAGACACACGTGCAACACTCAGGTATGTTACTGATAAGACACACGTGCAACACTCAGGTATGTTACTGATAAGACACACGTGTAACACTCAGGTATGTTACTGATAAGACACACGTGTAACACTCAGGTATGTTACTGATAAGACACACGTGCAACACTCAGGTATGTTACTGATAAGACACACATGCAACACTCAGGTATGTTACTGATAAGACACACGTGCAACACTCAGGTATGTTACTGATAAGACACACGTGCAACACTCAGGTATGTTACTGATAAGACACACATGCAACACTCAGGTATGTTACTGATAAGACACACATGCAACACTCAGGTATGTTACTGATAAGACACACATGCAACACTCAGGTATGTTACTGATAAGACACACGTGCAACACTCAGGTATGTTACTGATAAGACACACATGCAGCACTCAGGTATGTTACTGATAAGACACACATGCAACACTCAGGTATGTTACTGATAAGACTAACATGCAACACTCAGGTATGTTACTGATAAGACACACATGCAACACTCAGGTATGTTACTGATAAGACACACGTGCAACACTCAGGTATGTTACTGATAAGACACACATGCAACACTCAGGTATGTTACTGATAAGACACACGTGCAACACTCAGGTATGTTACTGATAAGACACACATGCAGCACTCAGGTATGTTACTGATAAGACACACATGCAACACTCAGGTATGTTACTGATAAGACACACATGCAGCACTCAGGTATGTTACTGATAAGACACACATGCAACACTCAGGTATGTTACTGATAAGACACACATGCAACACTCAGGTATGTTACTGATAAGACACACGTGCAACACTCAGGTATGTTACTGATAAGACACACCTGCAACACTCAGGTATGTTACTGATAAGACACACATGCAACACTCAGGTATATTACTGATAAGACACACGTGCAACACTCAGGTATGTTACTGATAAGACACACATGCAACACTCAGGTATGTTACTGATAAGACACACGTGCAACACTCAGGTATGTTACTGATAAGACACACGCGCAACACTCAGGTATGTTACTGATAAGACACACGTGCAACACTCAGGTATGTTACTGATAAGACACACGTGCAACACTCAGGTATGTTACTGATAAGACACACATGCAACACTCAGGTATGTTACTGATAAGACACACGTGCAACACTCAGGTATGTTACTGATAAGACACACGTGCAACACTCAGGTATGTTACTGATAAGACACACCTGCAACACTCAGGTATGTTACTGATAAGACACACCTGCAACACTCAGGTATGTTACTGATAAGACTAACATGCAACACTCAGGTATGTTACTGATAAGACACACGTGCAACACTCAGGTATGTTACTGATAAGACACACGTGCAACACTCAGGTATGTTACTGATAAGACACACGCGCAACACTCAGGTATGTTACTGATAAGACAAATATGCAACACTCAGGTATGTTACTGATAAGACACACGTGCAACGCTCAGGTATGTTACTGATAAAACACACGTGCAACGCTCAGGTATGTTACTGATAAGACACACGTGCAACACTCAGGTATGTTACTGATAAGACACACGTGCAACACTCAGGTATGTTACTGATAAGACACACATGCAACACTCAGGTATGTTACTGATAAGACAAATATGCAACACTCAGGTATGTTACTGATAAGACACACGTGCAACACTCAGGTATGTTACTGATAAGACACACGTGCAACACTCAGGTATGTTACTGATAAGACACACGTGCAACACTCAGGTATGTTACTGATAAGACACACGTGCAACACTCAGGTATGTTACTGATAAGACACACGTGCAACACTCAGGTATGTTACTGATAAGACAAATATGCAACACTCAGGTATGTTACTGATAAGACACACGTGCAACACTCAGGTATGTTACTGATAAGGTACACGTGCAACACTCAGGTATGTTACTGATAAGGTACACGTGCAACACTCAGGTATGTTACTGATAAGACACACCTGCAACACTCAGGTATGTTACTGATAAGACACACATGCAACACTCAGGTATGTTACTGATAAGACACACGTGCAACACTCAGGTATGTTACTGATAAGACACACATGCAACATTCAAGTATCTTCGTTCCGTTAGATTTCTTCAGTTGTGTACAGAGGCAGCAGAAGCAGTAGAGTTGTGATGGCAATATAATCGGTCCATCATCTTGGAAAATGTAGTTTTGAGGTGGTCAGTCCCTCAGTCTGGAGAAGAGTCCTGTTCCATAGTCTGCAATAATGTTCACAATGTTCACATTGCTCCAGAGGTGGAGGAGAGGCGTGGGAGTGGTGGGAAAAGAGACGTGGGATAGGTGGGAAGAGAGGTGTGGGAGAGGTGGAGAATAGGCGTGGAAGTGGTAGGAAGAGATGCGTGAGAGAGGAGAGAGGAGAGGTTTGAGAGAGCCGTGGAGAAACCTAGGAGAGGTAGAGGAGAGGCGTGAGATTGGCGTGGAAGAAGCGTGAGAGAGGCGTAGGAGAGACAAAAGAGAAGCGTGAGAGACGCGTGGGAAAACTGGGAAGGGAGGCGTGGAAGAAGTGGACAGAGAACCGTTTGAGAGATGGAGAAGCGTGGGAGAAGAGAACAGGCGTGGGAGAGGTGGGAGAGGCGTTGAAGACGCATGAGAGAGGAGTGAGAGAGGCGTGGGAGAGGAGGGAGGAGAGGCATGGGAGAGGCAAAAGAGAGACGTGGAATCGGTGGGAAGAGAGGCGTCTTGGAGGAGGAAAGAAAGGTGTGGGAGATGTGGGAAGGGAGGAGTGGGAGAGGCAAAAAAGAGGCATGGGAGACTTGGGAGAAGCATGAGAGAGGCGTGGGAGAGGTGGAAGAGGCATACAAGAGCGTGGGTGAGGTGGGAGAGGTTGGAGAGGCATGAGAGATGCGTGAGAAAGGTGGGAGAAGTGGGAAGAGTGGCGTGGGAGAGGTGGGAGGAGAGGTGTGGGTGAGGTGGGTGGAGTGGTGTGAGAGAGATGTGGGAGAGGTGGCCAGAGAGGTGTGAGAGAGGTGTGGTAGAGGTGGGCGGACAAGTGTGAGAGAGGCGTGGGAGAGGAGGGAGGAGAGATGTGGGAGAGGTGTGGGAGAGGTGTGGGAGAGGTGGCAGGAGAAGGGTGGGAGAGGTGGAGAAGAAACCATAAATTTCTTCTCTCGTCTGAGGTAAGGTTGTCTTTGCAACAAACTCATTTATTCGCAATTTAACTTCTGGTCTCTAAAAAAAAAACTGAACATCGCTTTTTCGTCGTCAGATTTTCCACTTGGTAATTGTGAGCGAAATCGTCAGTTTCCTGACAAATTTTTGTCCCCAGTTGGATTCCTTGTGGCAGTGGCGGAGTTCCCAGCAGGCATGTGTGAGCGTGTTAGATGAAAGTGAGCAGAGGCAACCAGTGTTGAGGATTCTGTGTGATGTTGCAGTGTGAGCAAGGAAACGTTTACGAAGGGATTCTAAAAAACAGTTTTTTACGAGTTAAATCCTAGAGGTGGGAAGTACAGTGTCTGCACTCTGAAGCCCATGTGAGGTGGGAAGTACAGTGTCTGCACTCTGAAGCCCATGTGAGGTGGGAAGTACAGTGTCTGCACTCTGAAGCCCATGTGAGGTGGGAAGTACAGTGTCTGCACTCTGAAGCCCATGTGAGGTGGGAAGTACAGTGTCTGCACTCTGAAGCCCATGTGAGGTGGGAAGTACAGTGTCTGCACTCTGAAGCCCATGTGAGGTGGGAAGTACAGTGTCTGCACTCTGAAGCCCATGTGAGGTGGGAAGTACAGTGTCTGCACTCTGAAGCCCATGTGAGGTGGGAAGTACAGTGTCTGCACTCTGAAGCCCATGTGAGGAGTCAAGTACAGTGTCTGCACTCTGAAGTCCATGTGAGGTGGGAAGTACAGTGTCTGCACTCTGAAGCCCATGTGAGGTGGGAAGTACAGTGTCTGCGCTCTGAAGTCCATGTGAGGTGGGAAGTACAGTGTCTGCGCTCTGAAGTCCATGTGAGGTGGGAAGTACATTGTGTGCACCCTGAACCTTATGTGAGGTGGGAAGTACAGTGTCTGCACTCTGAAGCCCATGTGAGGTGGGAAGTACAGTGTCTGCACTCAGAAGCCCATTTGAGGTGGGAAGTACAGTGTCTGCACTCTGAAGTCCATATGAGGTGGGAAGTACATTGTCTGCACTCTGAAGTCCATGTGAGGTGGGAAGTACAGTGTCTGCACTCGGAAGTCCATGTGAGGTGGGAAGTACATTGTCTGCACTCTGAAGTCCATGTGAGGTGGGAAGTACAGTGTCTGCACTCTGAAGCCCATTGAAGTGGGAAGTACAGTGTCTGCACTCTGAAGTTCATGTGAGGTGGAAAGTACAGTGTCTGCACTCTGAAGCCCATGTGAGGTTGGAAGTACAGTGTCTGCGCTCTGAAGTTCATGTGAGGTTGGAAGTACAGTGTCTGCACTCTGAAGCCCATGTGAGGCTGGAAGTACAGTGTCTGCACTCTGAAGCCCATGTGAGGTGGGGAGTACAGTGTCTGCACTCTGAAGCCCATGTGAGGTTGGAAGTACAGTGTCTGCACTCTGAAGTCCATGTGAGGTGGGAAGTACATTGTCTGCACTCTGAAGCCCATGTGAGGTGGGAAGTACAGTGTCTGCACTCTGAAGCCCATGTGAGGTGGGAAGTACAGTGTCTGCACTCTGAAGTCCATGTGAGGTGGGAAGTACATTGTCTGCACTCTGAAGCCCATGTGAGGTGGGAAGTAGTGTCTGCACTCTGAAGCCCATGTGAGGTGGGAAGTACAGTGTCTTCACTCTGAAGCCCATGTGAGGTTGGAAGTACAGTCTCTGCACTCTGAAGTCCATGTGAGGTGGGAAGTACAGTGTCTTCACTCTGAAGCCCATGTGAGGTGGGAAGTACAGTGTCTGCACTCTGAAGTCCATGTGAGGTGGGAAGTACAGTGTCTGCACTCTGAAGTCCATGTGAGGTGGGAAGTACAGTGTCTGCACTCTGAAGCCCGTGTGAGGTGGGAAGTACAGTGTCTGCACTCTGAAGCCCATGTGAGGTGTCAAGTACAGTGTCTGCACTCTGAAGCCCATGTGAGGTGGGAAGTACAGTGTCTGCACTTTGAAGCCCATTTGAGGTGGGAAGTACAGTGTCTGCACTCTGAAGTCCATTTGAGGTGGGAAGTACGGTGTCTGCACTCGGAAGTCCATGTGAGGTGGGAAGTACATTGTCTGCACTCTGAAGCCCATTTGAGGTGGGAAGTACAGTGTCTGCACTCTGAAGCCCATTTGAGGTGGGAAGTACAGTGTCTGCACTCTGAAGTCCATGTGAGGTGGGAAGTACATTGTCTGCACCCTGAACCCCATGTGAGGTGGGAAGTACAGTGTCTGCACTCTGAAGCCCATGTGAGGTGGGAAGTACAGTGTCTTCACTCTGAAGCCCATGTGAGGTGGGAACTACAGTGTCTGCACTCTGAAGCCCATGTGAGGTCGGAAGTACATTGTCTGCACTCTGAAGTCCATGTGAGGTGGGAAGTACAGTGTCTGCACTCTGAAGCCCATTTGAGGTGGGAAGTACAGTGTCTGCACTCTGAAGTCCATGTGAGGTGGGAAGTACAGTGTCTGCACTCTGAACCCCATGTGAGGTGGGGAGTACAGTGTCTGCACTCTGAAGCCCATGTGAGGTTGGTAGTACAGTGTCTGCACTCTGAAGTCCATGTGAGGTGGGAAGTACATTGTCTGCACTCTGAAGCCCATGTGAGGTGGGAAGTACAGTGTCTGCACTCTGAAGCCCATGTGAGGTGGGAAGTACAGTGTCTGCACTCTGAAGTCCATGTGAGGTGGGAAGTACATTGTCTGCACTCTGAAGCCCATGTGAGGTGGGAAGTAGTGTCTGCACTCTGAAGCCCATGTGAGGTGGGAAGTACAGTGTCTTCACTCTGAAGCCCATGTGAGGTTGGAAGTACAGTGTCTGCACTCTGAAGTCCATGTGAGGTGGGAAGTACAGTGTCTGCACTCTGAAGTCCATGTGAGGTGGGAAGTACAGTGTCTGCACTCTGAAGCCCGTGTGAGGTGGGAAGTACAGTGTCTGCACTCTGAAGCCCATGTGAGGTGTCAAGTACAGTGTCTGCACTCTGAAGCCCATGTGAGGTGGGAAGTACAGTGTCTGCACTTTGAAGCCCATTTGAGGTGGGAAGTACAGTGTCTGCACTCTGAAGTCCATTTGAGGTGGGAAGTACAGTGTCTGCACTCGGAAGTCCATGTGAGGTGGGAAGTACGGTGTCTGCACTCGGAAGTCCATGTGAGGTGGGAAGTACATTGTCTGCACTCTGAACCCCATGTGAGGTGGGAATTACAGTGTCTGCACTCTGAAGCCCATTTGAGGTGGGAAGTACAGTGTCTGCACTCTGAAGTTCATGTGAGGTGGGAAGTACAGTGTCTGCACTCGGAAGTCCATGTGAGGTGGGAAGTACAGTTTCTGCACTCTGAAGCCCATGTGAGGAGGGAAGTAAAGTGTCTGCACTCTGAAGTCCATGTGAGGTGGGAAGTACATTGTCTGCACTCTGAAGTCCATGTGAGGTGGGAAGTACAGTGTCAGCACTCTGAAGCCCATGTGAAGTGGGAAGTACAGTGTCTGCACTCTGAAGTCCATGTAAGGTGGGAAGTACAGTGTCTGCACTCTGAAGCCCATATGAGGTTGGAAGTACAGTGTCTGCACTCTGAAGCCCATGTGAGGTGGGAAGTACAGTGTCTGCACTCTGAAGCCCATGTGAGGTCGGAAGTACATTGTCTGCACTCTGAAGCCCATGTGAGGTGTCAAGTACAGTGTCTGCACTCTGAAGTCCATGTGAGGTGGGAAGTACAGTGTCTGCACTCTGAAGCCCATTTGAGGTGGGAAGTACAGTGTCTGCACTCTGAAGTCCATGTGAGGTGGGAAGTACAATGTCTGCACTCTGAAGCCCATGTGAGGTGGGAAGTACAGTGTCTGCACTCTGAAGTCCATGTGAGGTGGGAAGTACAGTGTCTGCACTCTGAAGCCCATGTGAGTTGGGAAGTACAGTGTCTGCACTCTGAAGTCCATGTGAGGTGGGAAGTACAGTGTCTGCACTCTATAGCCCATGTGAGGTGGGAAGTACAGTGTCTGCACTCTGAAGCCCATGTGAGGTGGGAAGTACAGTGTCTGCACTCGGAAGTCCATGTGAGGTGGGAAGTACAGTGTCTGCACTCGGAAGTCCATGTGAGGTGGGAAGTACAGTGTCTGCACTCTGAAGCCCATGTGAGGTGGGAAGTACAGTGTCTGCACTCTGAAGCCCATGTGAGGTGGGAAGTACATTGTCTGCACTCTGAAGTCCATGTGAGGTGGGAAGTACAGTGTCTGCACTCTGAAGCCCATGTGAGGTGGGAAGTACAGTGTCTGCACTCTGAAGCCCATGTGAGGTGGGAAGTACAGTGTCTTCACTCAGAAGCCCATGTGAGGTTGGAAGTACAGTGTCTGCACTCTGAGGTCCATGTGAGGTGGGAAGTACAGTGTCTGCACTCTGAAGCCCATTTGAGGTGGGAAGTACAGTGTCTGCCCTCTGAAGTCCATGTGAGGTGGGAAGTACAGTGTCTGCACTCTGAAGTCCATGTGAGGTGGGAAGTACAGTGTCTGCACTCTGAAGCCCATGTGAGGTGGGAAGTACAGTGTCTTCACTCTGAAGCCCATGTGAAGTTGGAAGTACAGTGTCTGCACTCTGAGGTCCATGTGAGGTGGGAAGTACAGTGTCTGCACTCTGAAGCCCATTTGAGGTGGGAAGTACAGTGTCTGCACTCGGAAGTCCATGTTAGGTGGGAAGTACAGTTTCTGCACTCTGAAGCCCATGTGAGGAGGGAAGTAAAGTGTCTGCACTCTGAAGTCCATGTGAGGTGGGAAGTACATTGTCTGCACTCTGAAGTCCATGTGAGGTGGGAAGTACAGTGTCTGCACTCTGAAGACCATGTGAGGTGGGAAGTAAAGTGTCTGCACTCTGAAGTCCATGTGAGGTGGGAAGTACAGTGTCTGCACTCTGAAGTCCATGTGAGGTGGGAAGTACAGTCTCTGCACTCTGAAGCCCATGTGAGGTGGGAAGTACAGTGTCTGCACTCTGAAGCCCGTGTGAGATGGGAAGTACAGTGTCTGCACTCAGAATCCCATGTGAGGTGGGAAATACAGTGTCTGCATTCTGAAGCCCATGTGAGGTGGGAAGTACAGTGTCTGCACTCTGAAGCCCATGTAAGGTGGGAAGTACAGTGTCTGCATTCTGAATCCCATGTGAGGTGGGAAGTACAGTGTCTGCACTCTGAAGTCCATGTGAGGTGGGAAGTACAGTAGCTGCACTCTGAAGCCCATGTGAGTTGGGAAGTACAGTGTCTGCACTCTGAAGCCCATGTGAGGTGGGAAGTACAGCATCTGCACTCTGAAGCCCATGTGAGGTGGGAAGTACAGTGTCTGCGCTCTGAAGCCCATGTGAGGTGGGAAGTACAGTGTCTGCACTCTGAAGCCCATGTGAGGTGGGAAGTACAGTGTCTGCACTCTGAAGCCCATGTGAGGTGGGAAGTACAGTGTCTGCACTCTGAAGCCCATGTGAGGTGAGAAGTACAGTGTCTGCACTCTGAAGCCCATGTGAAGCTGGAAGTACAGTGTCTGCACTCTGAAGGCCATGTGAGGCGGGAAGTACAGTGTCTGCACTCTGAAGTCCATGTGAGGTGGGAAGTACAGTGTCTGCACTCTGAAGCCCATGTGAAGCTGGAAGTACAGTGTCTGCACTCTGAAGCCCGTGTGAGGTGGGAAGTACAGTGTCTGCACTCTGAAGCCCATGTGAGGTTGGAAGTACAGTGTCTGCACTCTGAAGCCCATGTGAGGTGGGAAGTACAGTGTCTGCACTCTGAAGTCCATGTGAGGTGGAAAGTACAGTGTCTGCACTCTGAAGCCCATGTGAAGCTGGAAGTACACTGTCTGCACTCTGAAGCCCATGTGAGGTGGGAAGTACAGTGTCTGCACTCTGAAGTCCATGTGAGGTGGGAAGTACAGTGTGTGTACTCTGAAGTCCATGTGAGGTGGGAAGTACAGTGTCTGCACTCTGAAGTCCATGTGAGGTGGGAAGTACACTGTCTGCACTCTGAAGCCCATGTGAGGTGGGAAGTACAGTGTCTGCACTCTGAAGTCCATGTGAGGTGGGAAGTACAGTGTCTGCACTCTGAAGCCCATGTGAGGTGGGAAGTACAGTGTCTGCACTCTGAAGTCCATGTGAGGTGGGAAGTACAGTGTCTGCACTCTGAAGCCCATGTGAGGTGGGAAGTACAGTGTCTGCACTCTGAAGTCCATGTGAGGTGGGAAGTACAGTGTGTGTACTCTGAAGCCCATGTGAGGTGGGAAGTACAGTGTCTGCACTCTGAAGTCCATGTGAGGTTGGAAGTACAGTGTCTGCACTCTGAAGCCCATGTGAGGTGGGAAGTACAGTGTCTGCACTCTGAAGCCCATGTGAGGTGGGAAGTACAGTGTCTGCACTCTGAAGGACGTTCCAGGATGTTACAGCTCGTAGTGTCATTCGGTGTTCCCAGCAAGTGAACGCCTATAGTGATGATCGGTTTTTTCTCACTGAGGTTATCTATGAGAGGCCTCTTCTGATCAGCTTGAAGTTTTCGACATTTGTTTTACCATACCTAAATGAAGGTTTCGATTGCTACTGGGCACACTCTCAATGAGTTATTTATATTTTTTAAAATTTTGTGGAAGACTTGATCTGGGGCCGAGCAACTGGACGGTCCCCAAAATCTTCTTCAGGTAAATGTTTTCAGATTTCCAGAATTTGTTTGTGAAATGATAGCTAAATGCCTTTTTTGAACAACTCTAAATTTATCACCGACGCATCAGACTTGTAAGAAAACTCAATACAGTTTAGGCAGTGTAAGTTTTCGTTTACCAACTTATTAATCTAATTTAAATTGGGAAATTATGGCCAGTGCAATAACATGAAAATGCTTTGTTTAATCAGCTTCATACTTTAAGCATTAATATATTTTGTTCAACGAAGGGTTCTCTTTTTTGTGGGGTTTTGCCTGTATTAAATTACCAATATCACTGTTTTGTTTATTATAATAGTTTCTTGCTCTGGTGTTGAATAAGACACCTGGTTTCTTCAGTGGGTTTCTTTATTGATAATAAATATACCCAGGTGTTGTATATGAGTCTTATTTTTCAACTTATCGGTACTGTATCTCATCAGTAGCAGTTTCTTGTTATTCTAGAGCACTAAGAATTAAATATTCCAAGACTTAAGAATTAAAAATAGCTTTACAATCCCTCAATCCTCCGCAATGTATTTTTTTACGTTATTTTTTATCCGTTTACGAGCTAATAATTATATCTGAAGCCTATGACTATTTATATAATTAAGTTGAATTCAGACATAATAAAATATATTTAAAAATGTTTCGCTCTAGCTTTTTTCCCTGGTATAGCAGATTAACTTTTACGAGTTTCAGTTAGGTCAGTCTATTGGATTCCACTATATAACAGGGAGATCAATCTCCCCCTGCCCTCCGAACCACTAGTGCCCCGGGGCAGCCTGAAGGATGTAACACACTCTCTGGAATGTGCTTGCCATGTTTCGCTCAGTGATTCTTCTCATTATATTGTCAGCGTCTCTTATTATGCTAGTTCTTGAACTATTAATAACATGATAGATGTATTGTATGTCTTAGTACTACTCTTAGTTTTTTCAGTGTGTTACTGTTATTGTACAATTGTTTCCACAGTGTGTTACTGTTATTGTACAATTGTTTCCACAGTGTGTTACTGTTATTGTACAATTGTTTCCACAGTGTGTTACTGTTATTGTACAATTGTTTCCACAGTGTGTTACTGTTATTGTACAATTATTTCCACAGTGTGTTACTGTTATTGTACAATTGTTTCCACAGTGTGTTACTGTTATTGTACAATTGTTTCCACAGTGTGTTACTGTTATTGTACAATTATTTCCACAGTGTGTTACTGTTATTGTACAATTGTTTCCACAGTGTGTTACTGTTATTGTACAATTGTTTCCACAGTGTGTTACTGTTATTGTACAATTGTTTCCACAATGTGTTACTGTTATTGTACAATTGTTTTCTTATTGTGTTACTGCTACTCTACATTTCTTCCTCAGTGTGTTACTGTTAGAGCACAATTTTTTTATTAGCGTGTTATTGTTCACTGGACAACAACCAAAATGCTTCCGAGACCAGAGTAGCAATTTCCTACTAATATTAGGTCACTAATAATGAGTATCATGGTTAAAATTGTTAGTTAGCTCTACTTTTCAATATACACTTACGTGTCACAACAGGTTCCAACAGGCTTGTGGCAGTGTGTTTCTACCACACTACCACACTCACAGTCCCTCTGACCTTCATTATTGTTCCAGCAGTTATAGAAGGTGGTTGTGATGTGCAAGTTTATATTTTAAGGTGAAAGGTAAGTGATTTTCTTAGCCAAATACTTTTTAAACTTATAATAAATATTCACTGAGCAAGCTATTGATATTATATTAATTTTATTTTCCTGCTGAATGATATAAATACTTCTGTTTAGCCGTCATGCTCTGTTTTATAATGATAATTAATGATAAACTTTCTGTTTATCTTCTAATTATTTGTTTTGTTCTTTCAGATGCCCCGTACTTGTGTGGATAGGGCAGACAACTTCTACATTTGTGGTGAGGTGACCTTTGCATCACAGAAGCGCCGTATAACTGCTATGGTTAAAAAGGAATATCACCTATATTTTGGATGCAAGATTGGTAACCAGGATAAGAATTGGGTTCCACACATATGCTGCAACAGTTGTGTTACTAACCTTCGCCAATGGTTGAACAGGAAGAGGAGAGGAATGCCTTTTGTTGTGACAATGATGTGGCGGGAGCAAACAAATCATACCAACAATTGTTATTTTTGCAGGGTACCTCCAGTACAAAAAGGCTTGTCAAAGAAAAAAAAGAGGTCCATTGAATATTCAAACATTCCATCAGCTATTCGTCCAATTCCACATAGAGAAGGTCTACCTGTTCCTGATACATCAACTTCGGCATCCTTCGAGTCAGATGAAGAAAGTGGTGAGGAGGAAGAAAAGAAGGATGATAGTGCTGGATTACAGACTGATTGAAACTCTGTTGAAGCACACTCCTCTAGGCCACGTCCCATAACAAAAGGGAAGCTCCAAGATCTTGTCAGGGATCTGCAATTTCCCAAAAAATAAGGCAGAGCTGCTAGGCTCTCGTCTTCAACAGAGGAATCTCCTAGAAGCTGATGTGAAAATTTCAAAATTTCGTGACCGTCAGCAGCAGTTGAACGATTTCTTCGTAATGGAAGGTGATTTAGTGGCTGCAACAATATTAATGGTCTGATGAAAACACTTGGCATCGACTACGAAACCAGTCACTGGAGGCTGTTCATAGATTCATGAAATACGAGTCTGAAAGGTGTCTCGCTGCGTAACGGCAGTTGAGGAAATGTAGTTATAGTTCATATGTGTGTGTGTGAGAGTCCGGGGGTGTGATTCGTCAACTGTGTTGCAGCAGAGGATTCTTATTTATGTACACAGCAGTCTCAAGTCATATGTTGAGAGTTGTGTTTAGGGTGGTAGTGCCACAAAGTTGATATATTGTTATCTGTGATAGAGAAGTATTGTAGATTTTTTTTTTTTTTTGCCTATAGCTGCTACATGGCTATTTTATTATACTTTATACCTTTTTGTATTGTGCAATGTTTTCAAAAAAAAAAAAAATGGTAGCTCTGTGGTGACTTAAAGGTTGTTGCTATTGTGAAGAGCTTGTAGGGCGGATACACCAAGTACTGCTGCTTTCTATATAACTGGGACAGCCTTGCAAGAGGTTCCCACTGCATCAGGAGAGACTGGCCACCTCGTCAATCATTGGAGCCTGGGATGAAAAATATTCAACATCCACCTTTCATTGAACCAAACAAAATTTTGCTAACATCACTACACATAAAACTGGGGTTTATGAGAAACTTTGTAAAAGCTATGGACAAATCAGGTCAGGGATTCAAGTATTTAACATCAAAATTCCCCTCACTGAGCGACGCTAAGATAAGAGAAGGAGTCTTCAAAGGTCCTCATATTCGAGAGCTTCTTAAAGATGGTGACTTTGAATCAGACTTTCATGGGGAGCAGAAAGCTGCTTGGGAAGCATTCAAGTTAGTGGCGAAGGGATTTCTTGGAAACAGAAGGGAAGGCAACTATGAAGAATTGGTGGAAAACCTCATCAAGGCTTACAAGAACATGGGATGTAACGTGTCACTTAAAATCCACTTTTTGGACTCACATTTAGACTTTTTTTCCAGCGAACTGTGGGGCAGTTAGTGATGAACATGGTGAAAGGTTTCACCAAGATATTTCAACCATGGAAAAATGGTAGCAGGGTAAATGGGGCACAAGAATGCTTGCAGACTGTTGTTGGACATTGGCAAGAGATGATTCTTCAGCACACTATAAGCGCCAAGCAAAAAGGCAGAGAGTAGGTACGGATTAGAGTTTAAAACATACTGACACATATTGTACGTTTTAATAAAATAATCAAATATTACATGTCAAGGTGATATTTGGATTTAGGACATGAAAATACATAAGAATTAACTAATCTCATTTAAGAAGCATACAACTTTTCATAAATTGTTGACCAGTCTTTGCCTGGATGACCTTCAGTTCCTGGCCATCTAGGGTGTTGATCAACAGCTATTGGACTTTCTACGAGCGCTAAGCACAGGTACTACACTTCTTGAGTATACTTAGCTAAAGCTGTTGGACCTATTCAAACTTCTGGTCTCCAACTCCTGGACTTCTTTGGAGGATTGAAGCATGACTAATAGTTATTTTTATATTTAGACACATCAGAAACATAGTCTTGAACAATGTCCAAGTCTATGAAATTGAAAACATTTCCAGCTTGAGGGACTGACCACGTCTATTTACTACCTCACTATTGATGGACTGATTGTATCATCCACTGTTACTGCTGCGTCCATATTTACCCCCTTCGTATTCGGCTAATGAAACTTATTGCGTAAGAGAAACACTTATGATACTTGACTGCACATGACTTGTCTACCTAGCATACTGAGATAATTATACGTGGACTGTATAATGACAGCTGCAAGCATCAGAACTCTATACTATCTATATTACACCAACCACTGAGTACGCGACCCAAGCATAGAGCCCATACCTCGTCATACACGTGCAGAAGCTCAAAAACGTCCAAGGGTTTGTAGCCAAACTAGTGCCAGAACTCAGCAAAATATCCTACGAGGTTGTAGGAAATGAACCTGATGACCTTAACAGAGAAAATGACAAGAGGGGAGATCATCAGTTCACACAAAATCCTCAGAGGAACTGAAAGGGCGGACTGGAACCAACTGCGCTAAGAGGACCAGAATCAAGGGGACACAAGTGGAAGCTGTGGAAGCAAATTCAACACACAGCTTCTAGAGCAGGTATGACAAGGTCCAAGAGGCCAGAAATTAGTGATGCCAATCAAAGTGAACTCGAATCCTGATGCTCAGTCTTGACTTCCCCCCCCCCAACACATAACGGTGAAGAGGCGAGGCCAGGTGCTGTGACTCGACCTCTGCAACCACAACTAGGTGAGTACACTCACACACGACCTGAAGACACTGACAACGCTGGCGGACAGGAGAGATAGGGAGGATATGAAAACACATATAAAATAGTGAAGGGAATCGACAAAGTGGACAGAGACAGGATGTTCCAGAGATGGAACACAGCAACAAAGGGTCACAGTTGGAAGCTGAAGACTCAGATGAATCACAGGGATGATAGGCAGTATTTCTTTAGTCAC
Source organism: Cherax quadricarinatus (assembly GCF_038502225.1). NCBI lineage: Eukaryota > Metazoa > Arthropoda > Malacostraca > Decapoda > Parastacidae > Cherax > Cherax quadricarinatus. Next base: position 28,376,875 of record NC_091302.1, read on the forward strand.
AGAGTTATCAGGAAGTGGAATAGTCTTGGAAATGATGTAGTGGAGGCAAAATTCATACATTGCTTTAAGAAAAGGTATGATACAGGTGATGGACCAGGAAGAGTGATCTAGTAGCGACCAGTGAAGAGGCGGGGCCAGGAGCTGTGCTCAACCCTTGCAACCACAACTAAGTGAGTACACACACACACACACGTGCCAGGAGAGTTGGACCTATAGTCGGGTGTAGGAGGTATTGCCACAAGCCAGTAACTCGAAATTCACACAGAACAAGTGTGATCCAAGCCAGTGAGATAAGAGATGAGGTAGTGAATAATAAAGAAATCATAGAGTGAGGGGAATAATGACAGAGCAGTAAGTGAATAGTAAAATAAACATTAAGTGAGGGGAAAGAAATAACATCGAAGGGAATATATCTAGTTTTTCTTGAGACCCCGGTGTCTTTCCTGTTTCCTGAAACAAGTGTGGAAAATAAGGACTTAAAGTGTTTACCTGATATAAAGTGTAAATGGGTAATGTGAATAGAATAATTGAAGAGAAGAAACCGAGGGGGAACCAGTGACATCACAACAAGAGAATCATCGTATAGCCGCAACACCTGGGATCCAGACGATACCTCTGCCAGGTGTGATGTACAAATCACCTATGTTGTGGTAGCATGTCGCATGTTGAGTGTTCAGAGTTCAGCCCTGCATCACTGGGGGTCACAAACCCTGCTCTGGAGTGATTTTCATACATACAGCAAATAACCTTTAGCAAGAAAAATAAACTCAGTAGAATAGTTTTGGGTCACACACACTAGTGAGAGCATGTGCAAGAGTAGGAGCAGGACAAGGAGGGTTGTAGAGCTGACAGAGTAATTTTAAGCACACAAAGACAGTGGGTACATAGAGCACAGTGTGAAAGAAGTGATTGGGTGCATATGAAGTGTACATATGTGGGTACATATGAAGTGACTCATATACACACACACATTCACATGGGCACGCACATGTGGGTACATATGAAGGGACCCATAAACATACATAAACACACACACATGCACACCAGAACACACATGCGAGTATACACTAATCCACACACACACACAGCCTCCTGACAATTAGAGCCTCCACCATTATTATTATTATAATCAAGGGGGAAGCGCTAAACCCGGAGGATTATACAGCGCCTGGGGGGGATGTGGAAGGCATTCAGGCTTAATTCGGGGAACTGGAGCACAGATCCAATTCCCTAAATCAAGAGCCCCTCACCAACATCAAGGAACCTTCCTTGAGGGGAGAGCCTCCACCAGCCCCTCCCTCCTCCTCTTCCTCTTCTTTCTCCCCTCCCTTGCCTTTCTCTCTCCTCCTTTCCCTCTCTCTCTCTCGATGTTTTCTCTCCCTCTACCTCCCCCCCATTCCCCCTCTCTCGTTTTTCCTTCCTCTTTCCCTCCCTCCCCCTTTCTCTCCTTTCCCCTCTACCCCCCTCTCACTCTCTCCACCTCTCCATCACTCTGTCCCCCTCCCTCTCTCTCCTCCTTTACAACTCCTACCCACACACACATTTATGCACACACAGCAAATGACACCTCACTGTGAACAGAGAGAATTACCTGGCAGTCTCTCTCTCTCTCTCTCTCTCTCTCTCTCTCTCTCTCTCTCTCTCTCTCTCTCTCTCTCTCTCTCTCTCTCTCTTACACAGGGTTTGACAAGATTAAGGATCCCTAGCTTTATTGACAAGCTATTTACAGGTTAAGGATTCCTAACTTTATTGACAAGCTAAGAGCTGTTACCTACATCAGCTCATTTGAAAGCATTTTTATTGTTATGAGACATACAAGTATTTTTATTGTTATGAGACATACAAGTATTTTTATTGTTATGAAACATACAAGTATTTTTATTGTTATGAGACATACAAGCAAGAAACAGGATGAAGTTGGAGCCATCTCTGGGCCAGCATTTTCATCTGATCAACTGAGTTTATCTCATTGACATCATAATGCTGTAAGAATGTGTCATAATGCTCTCTCCATCTCTCTATCTCCATCTCTCCCTCTCTCTCTCTCCTCATCCTCTCCCTCCCTCCCCTCAGTCCCCTCTTCTTTCCTTCCTCTCTCCCCCAATCCCTTCCACCCTCTCTCTTCAGCCCCTGTCCCGTTCTGTCTCCAACCCATTACTTTCCCTGCCCCTTCCTTCCCTTTCCCCATCTCTCTCCCCCTACCACCTCCCCCACCCACACACACATACACACGCACGCACACACACACACACACACACCTACACACCTACAACAGGCCTAGTGTCTAATCGACATGTGCCTAGGACAAAATGGTAACTAACACACACACACACACACACACACACACACACACACACACACACACACACACACACACACACAAACACACACACGCACAGTGGGTACAGACGTGGGTGCACAAGGCTCCGAGAACCTTAGTGTTTTTAAGACGTGCAGTAACTGCTAGCAGTAATCAGTGGTAGTGACAATGTCAGTGAACAATCCTACGAGTGTAACTAAAGTTAGTAGTTAAAAAAAAAGTCGAGAGGAAGCCTGAAATCATTAATATTTCAAAGTGCCAAACCATTAGTGGCTAGTAGGCACCTGTTGCCACACAGATTCAAATATACAAAGATCAAAGTGAGTGTGGAAGTGGGTGTTCAAGAATTACCAGCGTTTGGATAACAAGTGAAATTTGGAGCACCATACAGTGAGAGGGAAAACGTTAATAAGCAAAAGGAGAAAGGAAAAATAAGACATATAATAAGGGAAAGTGGCAGAGTAGGCCTGCTGAAGCAGTGACGTCAAAACAAGTGGCATGCCATTATTCAAATAAAGTGAAGTGCATATAATGTGAAGTGTATACTATTATAAGTAAAAAGTGAAATCATGTGAGGAATGCGGGATGTATGAGCATATATGGTTATAAACATCACGGGTGAAGGATCTCCAAAATAGTGATAAAAGGCCTATGTATGACGACTACATCATCAGCATTTGGTAACCTGTCACCGCACAGCTGCCAGTGCAAGTATTGCTCACCTATTGTGGTTGCAAGTTGTCAGATTCTGGTCTCTGCATCACCGTTAGATACTGGTCACTCACTCCTGCAAGCTATTACCAGAATTAGGGTAGAAATAGCATAGAGAAGGTGAAGATAGTGTTGACGAGAGTGTGAGGTGTAAAGCAGACTAGCAAGGGGTAACGTAGGGGTAACGTAGTATTACTACCGGTAGTTACAAGCAGTATGAATACTTAGGAAGCTAGGAAGTCCTCTCTCAATGTGAGCAAGGAATAGGATAATAACCAGCAGTAACTCATACTTAAATCCAGAAAGGGCAATAAGCGGAGAGAGTAGCATTACTAGGAAAGACAACTGGGACTAAACATGAGCCTACACGACAGAGAGGCAAAACAGATCTTTCAAGCACAACAACCCCTCCCCTACCCCCCAACCATCTCTCCCTCACACACATACACACACACACAAGGGTAGATACTTACAGAAGCTTTAGACCCTAGTACCAATTTCCGTCAAACACACGAACACACACACACACATGCGCACACATATACACACATACACACACCTCTACTAGGCGAATACATGCACACACACACACACAAACACACACACACACACACACATACATACACACATACACACACCCTTACTAGGTGAGTACACACACACACACACACACACACACTCACACACACACACACACACACACACACACACACACACACACATGCACACACACACACACCTATAAGGACCCCATTATGAAGCAGTCACTCTACCCTCAGCCTTCTTTCCTTTCCCCTCCCCTTCTAATCTCATCACACACACACACACACCTCCCTCGCTTCTAAGGGTCACTCATCCTTCTCTCCCCCTCCCCCCTTAATTCCATCCCTCTCTCTCCCACACATGCACACACACATACACAAGCACACATACACAAGCACAAAATGGTAACTAACTAACTAACTCATACACAAGCACATATACACTTGACACAAACACATACTCCCCTTCCCTTAACCACCTCTCCCCCTCCCCCTAACCACCTACCCCTCCCCCAAACCATTTAACCCCTCCCACAAACCATCTATCCCCCTCCCCCCAACCACATCTCCCCCTCCAATAACCATCCTACCCCTCCCCCATAACCATCCATCCCCACTCCCCCTAACCATCTATTCCCCTCCCTCTAACCATCTCTCCCCCTTCCTTCTATGGTGCAATGGGGCAACCTAGAACTAGGATGAGAACAAAGGGCCCAAAGGATGAATCTGGGAGGGAGGACTGGGAGGCAGAGCTCAAAAAATGGGAGGAAGACTGGGAAAGGAGGCTAGATGAGCTTGCAAGGAAGATGGAGGAGAGGTTAGCAGCATAATGCAGAAGGTGGGAGCAAAATGCCACAGTAGCAGAAGCCATGATACAGAGATTAGAAGAGGAGCTGAGAAATCTGAAACAGCCTAGAGACAAAGATAATACAGAAGTAGCATCAGCAATGTTTACATCAGACACAGACAAAGGGTCTGAAGGGAGCATGGAAGCTAAACTGTATGCAGAGGTCCTGTCAAACCTACATGGGGCCAAAACAAAGACAGGGAGCACACTAGGACAGAATGAGAGGTTGGAAGACATTGAAGAAACTAGGACATGTGCAGGGACCTTACCAGACACTTGTGGGGGCCAGGAACAGGTGAGCAGGAAGGACAAACCAATGAGCATAGGGGCCACAGCTAGGGAGGGACTGAAGGAAGGAACACTCCATGGGAACGAACTAAAACACCTCAGAGGATGCAATGGGAGTCACAGTGGGAGGTGGAAAGGGAAAGATCACTTTTTGTCTATGGGCTAGATGAAGCTGAAGGGGAAACTTATGATGAAAGAAAGCAGGAGGAGAAAAAAGTGATTGAAGGTATCATGAAGGTGATAGGCAAGGGAGACAAGACCCAGGTGGCAAATTTTTGGGGAATCAGGTGGTTCACAAAGAAAAGGAATTGGCCTCTCAAAGTAATTTTCAAGGCAGAATAAACTCGAACCATGATCCTGCAGGAAAAAGCATGGCTGAGAGGCAAACAGGAGTTCATGAGTGTGTACCTCGATCGAGACAGAACACAGGAGGAAAGGATGATACTGAAAGAGAGTGCAAAAACGAAAGGAGGAATGAGAGGAAATGAAAAAGGAGAGCAGAATAACCCAGGAACAGGTGGAAGGACAAGCACGCCCCCCAAAAACACCTGCAGAAAGACTCCAGCCACGACACTTCCAAGGCAACTGCACTGCACCCCCTCACGGGCCCCCACCAGGGCTCCTGCTCTCCCAACCCCAGTATTCCCCCAGGGCCACAGTTATAGTATTAGAACAGAAGTTGAAGGTTTGGTACACAAATGCGGATGGATTAATGAATAAATATGAGGAATGGCAAGAAAGAATCAATGAGAAGTCCCCAGACATCATAGCAGTTACAGAAACAAAACTCATGGAGACAATAACAGATGCAATCCTCCCACCAGGATACCAGATCATGAGGAAAGATAGAAGGGGCAGAGGGGGAGGAGGGGTTGCTCTGCTCGTAAAAAAACGATGGGAATTCAAGAAAATGGGAGGCATAGATGAGACAGGAGAAAGAGACTACATAGTAGGTACACTTCAGTCTGGGGAGCACAAGGTGGTCATTGCAGTGATGTATAATCCACCACAGAACTGCAGGAGGCCAAGAGAGGATTATGAAGAAAGCAACAGAGAAATGGTGGACACACTTGCTGAGGTGGCAAGAAGAGCTCACTCCAGCACAGCAAAGTTGCTGGTTATGGGGGATTTCAACCACAGGGAGATTGACTGGGAAAACCTGGAGCCACATGGGGGTCCCAAAACATGGAGAGCCAAGATGTTGGATGTGGTGCTGGAAAACCTCATGCACCAACATGTTTAGGACACTACCAGAGTGAGAGGGGAGGAAGTAAGGTAAGGAGGGAGGTCCAGCGACAGTATGAAAATAACAGCATCGAAAATCAAGACTGACCCGAAACTGTTGTATAGCCACATCAGGAGGAAGACAACAGTCAAAGACCAGGTGATCAGACTGAGGACAGAAGGTGGAGAACTCACAAGAAATGATCAGGAGGTATGTGATGAGCTAAACAGGAGATTTAAGGAAGTTTTTACAGTAGAGACAGGAAAGGCTGTGGGAAGACAGCAAGAGGTAATATACCAACAAGTGTTGGATGACATACGAACAACCGAGGAGGAGGTGCAGAAGCTGCTAAGTGACCTTGATACCTCAAAGGCGATGGGACAGGACAACATCTCTCCGTGGGTCTTTAGAGAAGGAGCAGAGATGCTGTGCGTGCCCCTAACCACAATCTTCAACACATCCCTTGAAAATGGTCAACTACCTGAGAAATGGAAGACAGCAAATGTAGTCCCCATATTTAAGAAAGGAAACAGAAATGAGGCACTGAACTACAGACCTGTGCCTCTGACATGTATTGTGTGCAAAGTCATGGAGAAGATTATCAGGAGGAGAGTGGTGGAACACCTGGAAAGGAACAAGATTATAAATGAAAACTAGCATGGGTTCTTGGAAGGCAAATCCTGTGTCACAAACCTTCTGGAGTTTTATGACAAGGTAACAGAAGTAAGACACACGAGGGATTGATGGGTTGATTGCATTTTCCTAGACTGCAGGAAGGCCTTTAACACAGTTCCCCACAAGAGATTAGTGCAGAAGCTGGAGGATCAGGCACATATAACAGGGAGCGCACTGCAATGGATAAGGAAATACCTGACAGGGAGCCAACAACGAGTCATGGTACGTGAAGAGGTATCACAGTGGGCGCCTGTGACGAGCAGGGTCCCACAGGAGTCAGTTCTAGGACCAGTGCTATTTTTGATATATGCGAACGACATGATGGAAGGAATAGACTCTGAAGTGTCCCTATTCGCAGATGATGTGAAGCTGATGAGAAGAATTAAATCGGATGAGGATGAGGCAGGACTGCAAAGAGACCTGGACAGGTTGGACATGTGGTCCAGAAACTGGCTTCTCGAATTAAACCCTGCCAAATGCAAAGTCATGAAGATTGGGGAGGGGCAAAGAAGACCGCAGACAGAGTATAGGCTAGGTGGACAAAGACTACAGACCTCACTCAGGGAGAAAGACCTTGGGGTGACCATAACACCGAGCACGTCACCGCAGGCACACATCAACCAAATAACTGCTGCAGCATGCGGGCGCCTGGCAAACCTGAGAATAGCGTTCCGATACCTTAATAAGGAATCGTTCAAGACACTGTACACTGTGTATGTTAGGCCCATACTGGAGTATGCAGCACCAGTCTGGAACCCACACCTGGTCAAGCACGTCAAGAAGTTAGAGATAGTACAAAGGTTTGCAACAAGGCTAGTCCCAGAGCTCAGGGGAATGTCGTAGGAGGAAAGGTTGAGGAACATCGGACTGAAGACACTGGAGGACAGAAGGGTCAGGGGAGACATGATACTGCAGGGAATAGACAAGGTGGAAAGAGATAGGATGTTCCAGATAGGGGACACAGAAACAAGGGGTCACAACTGGAAGCTGAAGACTCAGACGAGTCACAGGGACGTTAGGAAGTATTTCTTCAGTCATAGAGTCGTCAGGATGTGGAATAGCCTAGCAAGTGAAGCAGTGGAGGCAGGAACCATACATAGCTTTAAGAAGAGGTATGACAAATCTCAGAAAGCAGAGAGGGAGAGTACCTAGTAGCGATCAGTGAAGAGGCGGGGGCCAGGAGCTGAGTCTCGACCCCTGCAACCACAATCAGGTGAGTACAATTAGGTGAGTACACACACACACACACACATTGGTAACTAACACATACACACACACACACACACACACACACACACACACACACACACACACACGCACACACACACACACACACACACACACACACACACACACACACACACACACATATACAACAGGCCTAGTGTGTAATCGACATGTGCCTAAGACAAAATGGTAACTAACTAACTAACACACTCACACAAAAGAGGTATGATAAAGCTCACGGAGCGGAAAGAGCGACCGGGTAGCGGCCAGTAGAAGAGGCGGGGCCACGAGCTGTGACTCAACCCCTGCAACCACAACTAGGTGAGTACTCACACAAACACACACACACACACACACACACACACACACACACACACACAATATGACAACAATATGCAAGAAAGCTGAGAAGTTTGTACCCGAGGGTAACAGGAATAATGAAAAAGCCAGGATGAGCCCGTGGTTACCCCAAAGGTGCAGGGAGGCCAAAACCAAGTGTGCTAGGGAATGGAAGAAGTATAGAATGCAAAAGACTCAAGAGAATAAGGAGAGCAGTCGTAGAGCCAGAAATTACTATGTACAGGTAAGAAGGGAGACCCAACGACAATATGAAAACGACATAGCAGTAATAGCCAAATCTGACCAGAAGCTGTTATACAACCACATCAGGAGGAAAACAACAGCCAAGGACCAGGTAATCAGACTAAGGAAGGAAGGAGGAGAGATCAAAAGAAACGGCCCTGTGAAGAACTCAACATGAGATTCAAAGAAGTGTTCGCAGAGGAGACAGAAAGGACTCCAGAAAGACAGAGAGGTGGGGGTACACCACCAAGTGTTGGACACAATACATACAACCGAAAAAGAAGAGAGGAGGCTTCTGAGCGAGCTAGACACCTCAAAGGCGATGGTGCCGGATAACATCTCTCCATAGGTCCTCAGAGAGGATGCAGAGGCACTATGTGTACCCCTAACAACAATATTCAACACATCTATTGAGACAGGGCGACTACCAGAGGTATGGAAGACAGCAAACGTAGTCCTATTTAAAAAAAAAAAAAAAGGAGACAGACAAGAAGCACTAAACTGTAGACCAGCGTCAATGACATGTATAGTGTGCAAAGTCGTAGACAAGATTGTCAGGAGAAGAGTGGTGGAACAACTAGAAAGAAATGAGTTTATCAACAACAGCCAATACGGTTTCAGGGACTGGAAATCCTGCATCACAACCCTACTGGAGTTCTATGACAGGGTGACAGCAGTAAGACAAGAGAGAGAGGGGTGGGTAGACTGCATTTTCTTGGACTGTAAGAAGGCGCTTGACACAGTTCCACACAAGTGATTAGTGCAAAAACTGGAGGAACAGGCAGGGATAACAGGGAAGGCACTACAATGGATCAGGGAATACCTGTCAGGAAGACAGCAGCGAGTCATGGTATGCGGCGAGGTGTTCGAGTGGGCACTTGTGACGAGTGGAGTTCCACAGGGGTCAGTCCTAGGACCGGTGCTGTTTCTAGTATTTGTGGACGACATGACGGAAAGAATAGACTCCGAAGTGTTCTTGTTTGCAGATGATGTGAAGTTGATGAGAAGAATTCAATCGGACGAGGACCTGGCAGAACTACAAAGGGATCTGGACAGGCTGCAAGCCGGGTCCAGCAGTTGGCTCCTGGACTTCAACCCAACCAAGTGCAAATTCATAAAGATTGGGGAAGGGCAAAGAAGACCACAGACGGAGTACAGTCTAGGCAGCCAGAGACTACAAACCTCACTCAAGGAAACAGATCTTGGGGTAAGTATAACACCAGGCACATCTCCTGTGGTGCACACAAACAAATAACTGCTGCAACATATGGGCGCCTATCAAACATAAGAACAGCATTCCACCATCTTAATAAGAAACCGTTCAGGACCCTGTACAGCGTGTATGTTAGACCCATGTTGGAGTATGCGGCACCAGTTTGGAACCCATATCCAGCCAAGCACATAAAGAAACCAGTGAAAGTGCTAAGGTTTGCAACAAGACCATTTCCAGAGCTAAGAGGTATGTCCTACGAGGAGAGGTTAAGGGAAATCAACCTGACGACACTGGAGAACTGGAGAGATAGGGGGGACATGATAACGACATAAAATACTGAGAGGAATTGACAAGGTGGACAAAGACAGGGTGTTCCAGAGATGGGACACAGCAACAATGGGACACAATTGCAAGCTGAAGACACAGATGAATCACAGGGATGTTAGGAAGCATTTCTTCAGCCACAGAATAGTCAGGAAGTGGAATAGTTTGGGAAGCGATGTAGTGGAGGCAGGATCCATACATAGCTTTAAGCAGAGGTATGATAAAACTCACAGTTCAGGGAGAATGACCTAGTAGCGACCAGTGAAGACGCGGGGCCAGGACCTTGGACTCGACCCCTGCAACCTCAACTAGGTGAGTACAACTAGGTGAGTACACACACCCTCACTCATGGAAAAAATTATTGAAGGCATCATGAAAAAAATAGGTGAGGGCATATGACCCAGGTGACAAATTTTCGGAGAATTGTGTGGTTTGTGAGTGAAAGGAAATGGCCTGTGAAAGTAATTTTCAAGGAAAAATCTGCTCGAACCAGGATCCTGCAAGAGAAAGCACGACTGAGGGACAAACCATAGTACCAGAGAGTATACTTCGATTGCGACAGTACACGAGAAGAAAGGACTACACTGAAAAGAGAGAGTACAAAGCAGCAAGGAGGAACGAGAGGAAATGATGAAGATGAGCAGGACCCGGACACAGGAGGAAGGGCAAACACCCCCCTCCCAGAAACTCCAACAGAAGGATTCCAACCACGACAACCCCAATGCAACTGAGCAATCTAAACCAAAGCCCACACACTGTTCTCTCTGCCACCAACCCCCACATAACAAACCTCACCCCTACAGCTGCCCCCTATGGGCATTCTGACTGCACCCCCTTCATCACAAACCCCACCCACACCACAACCCCCCAAAGGCCCCCACCAGGGCTCCCACTCCCCCAACCCCAGTATTCTCCCAGGACCAAAGTGATAGAAAAGAAGGTGAAGGTTTGGTACATGAACGCAGACGAAATAACGAATAAATATGAGGAGTGGCATGAAAGAATCAGTGAGAAATCTCCAGCCATCATAGCAGTCACAGAAACAAAACTCACTGAAACAATAACAGACACAATCTTCCTACCGGGATATCAGATCCTGAGGAAAGATAGAAAGAGTAGAGGGGGAGGAGGATTTGCACTGCTCATAAAAAGCCGATGGGGATTTGAGGAAATAGAAGGGATAGACGAGACTGGAGAAAGGGACTACATAGTAGGTAAAATTCAGTCTGGGGAATGATGAATAACCCAACACAGAATTGCAGGAGGCCAAGAGAGGAGTATGAAGAAAACAACCGAGCAATGGTGGACACTCTGGCTTAGGTGGCAAGAAGAGCTCACTCAAGAAGAACAAAGTTACTTGTTATGGGCGATTTCAACCACAGGGAGATTAATTGGGAAAACCTGGGACCACATGGGGGTCCCGAAACATGGAGAGCCAAGATGATGGATGTGGTACTGGAAAACCTCATGCATCAACATGTCAGGGACACTACCAGAGAGAGAGAGGAGGATGAACCAGCAAGACTGGACCTTGTGTTCACTCTGAGCAGTCCAGACATTGAGGACATCACTTACGAGAGGACTTTTGGAGCTAGCCATCACGTGGTTCTGAGTTATGAATATATAGTAGAGTTACAAGTGGAGAGGGTAAAATGGATTGAGTGGGAAAAGCCAAACTGTAACAGGGGGGACTACACAGGTAAGAGGAACTTCCTGCAGGAGGTTCAGTGGGACAGAGAACTGGTAAGAAAGTCAGTAAACGAGATGATGGAATATGTAACAACAAAATGCAAGGAGGCAGAGGAAAGGTTTGTTCCCAAGGGAAATAGAAATAATGGGAAGACCAAAGCGAGTCCTTGGTTTACCCGAAGGTTTAGGGAGGCAAAAACTAAGTGCACCAGAGAATGGAAAAGATCCAGGAGGCAAAGGACCCAAGAAAATAAAGAGATTAGTCGAAGAGCCAGAAACGAGTATGCGCAGGTAAGGAGGGAAGCCCAGTGACAGTACGAAAACGACATAGCATCGAAAGTCAAGTCTGACCCGATACTGCTGTAAAGCCACATTAGGAGGAAGACAACAGTCAAGGACGAGGTGATCAGGCTGAGGAAAGAAGGTGGGAAACTCACAAGAAATGATCAAGAGGTATGTGAGGAGCTCAACATGAGATTTAAGGAAGTATTTACAGTAGAGACAGGATGGCCTCTGGGAGGGCAGAACAGAGGGGGACATCAGCAAGGAGTATACCAACAAGTGTTTGGTGACATACATACAACTGAGGAGGAGGTGAAGAAGTTGCTAAGGGACATTGATACCTCAAAGGCAATGGTACCGGACAACATCTCCCTGTGGTTCCTTAGAGAGGGAGCGGATATGCTGTGTGTGCCACTAACCACAATCTTCAGTACATTCCTTGAATTTGGGAAACTACCTGAGGTATGGAAGACTTCAAATGTAGTTCCCATTTTTAAAAAAGGAGACAGAAAATGGCACTAAACTATAGGCCAGTGTCACTGACGTGTATAGTGTGCAAAGTCAGGGAGAAGATTGTCAGGAGGAGAGTGGTGGAGCACCTGGAACAGAACAAGAGTATAAACGCCAACCACCATGGAATTATGGAAGGCAAATCCTGTGTCACAAACCTCCTGGAGTTTTATGATAAAGTTGCAGAAGTAAGATACGAGAGAGAGGGGTGGGTTGATTGCATCTTCTTGGACTGCAAGAAGGCCTTTAACACAGTTCCTCAGAACAGATTAGTGCAGAAGCTAGAGGATCAGGCACGTATAACAGGAAGGGCACTGCAATGGATCGGAGAATGCCTTACAGGTAGGCAACAACGAGTCATGGTATGTGATGAGGTATCACAGTGGGCACCTGTGACGAGCGGGATCCCACAGGGGTCGGTCATAGGACCAGTGCTATTTTTGGTATTCGTGAATGACATGATGGAAGGGTTAGACTCAGAAGTGTCCCTGTTCGCAGATGATGTGAAGTTAATGAGGAGAATTAATCAGATAAGGATCAGGCAGGACTTCAAAGAGACCTGTACAGACTGGACACCTGGTCCAGCAACTGGCTTCTCGAATTTAACCCTGCCAAATGCAAAGTCATTAAGATCGGGGAAGGGCACAGAAGACCGCAGACCGAATATAGGTTAGGTGGTCAAAGACTGTAAACGTCGCTCGAGGAGAAAGATCTTGGTGTGAGTATGACACCGAACATGTCACCGGAAGCACACATCAATCAAATAACTGCTGCAGCATGTGGGCGCCTGGCAAACCTGAGAACAGCATTCCAATACCTTAATAAGGAATCGTTCAAGACACTACACCGTATACGTCAGGCCCATACTGGAGTATGCAGCACCTGTTTGGAACCCACACTTGATCAAGCACGTCAAGAAATTAGAGAAAGTGCAAAGGTTTGCGACAAGGTTAGTTCCGCAGCTACGGGGAATGTCCTATGACGAAAGGTTAAGAGAAATCGGTCTGACGACTATTGGAGGACAGAAGGGTTATGGAAGACATGGTAACGACATACAAAATACTGCGTGGAATAGACAAGGTGGACAGAGACAGGATGTTCCAGAGATGGGACACAGAAACAAGGGGTCACAATTGTTAGCTGAAGACCCAGATGAGTCAAAGGGATGTTAGGATGTAGTTCTTCAATCATAGAGTAGTCAGGAAGTGGAATAGCCTAGCAAGCGACGTAGTGGAGGCAGGAACAATACATAGCTTTAAAATGAGGTATGATAAAGGTCATGGAGCAGGGAGAGAGAGGACCTAGTAGCACTCGGTGAAGAGGCGGGGGCAGGAGCTGAGTCTCGACCCCTGGAACCCCAATTAGGTGAGTACACACACACACACACACACACACACACACACACACACACACACACACACACACACACACACACACACACACACACACACACACACGTACACGTGAAGCAGTATCGCTGAATAGTGCTCCCAGGATATAGCGTTCCAGTGGCTGTCCTAAGATATTATTAGCGGTCATCGTACGTGAGTGAATCAGTGAACATACCTACAAGAGTGTAACAGCTTTCAAGAGTGCGAATAATGTGATAAGATCAAGATTTTTTACAATTTAAATTTGAATGAATTGTGAGTGAGGGAGGGTGGCAGTCAGCTGATCAGGCTGCTGGCCGCAGTGTTGACACAAAATATCCAAACAGTTAATTGTGTTAACGGTGTGATCTGAAATATTAACAAATACATATGTTAGTTGGTTATAACAGCAGTGTAGTGATAAGGTCATAAAAGAGTGATTAAGTAAATACTGGAAGTAAGAAAAAATTAGTCAATCCCCAGCTGTTGGTGTTGTGAATGTAGCTAACATCATCAGACTTGTTATGACCATAATACTGTACTAAAGAAAAAAGAGGGAATACCAAGTCTTAAAAGAAAAAGAAAATAAAAACTTGAATGCATGATAAAGTTCCTGAAGGAGTTACAAAATTGAAGGAGTTGACAGCAGCCGACCAGCAGGAACCTCCATTGTTGTGCAGACGACATCACTTGCCTATTTGTGGTTAATTTTGGTTAGTGTCTAAAGTCTCAGTGTCTCGCCCTGCTGGTTGTTGCTATACCATCACTCTCTCCCTATTTCAGTACCAGGAGATAGATAGTGGTAACCCTGATAATGTTTAGTAAATTATCTAAATATCTCCAGGTAAACTCCAGAAGAGTTGTGTAGCCTAGTGAACCCCCCCCCCTGACAGCGACAAGCTAGTAAACAAGTACGCACATACAAACACACGTGTGCACCCGTAATTATTATTATAATAAACATTAGTATATATTAATAAGGAATTGAGTGAGAAAAATAATCCTATAATCTTCAAAAAGTAAAGTAGCCTAGTGTGCGGAGATCTGGGCCGGGAGAGTACCGGTGAACCAACAACAATAACAAATAGTGTTAACGTGACCCCCCCCCCTTCCTTTTCAAAGAACGACAAGCTAGTAAACACACAAACACAAGTGTACACAATTAATATTATATAGTATATATTAGTGTATATTAATAAGGAATTGATTGTGAAAAAAATTTTATAATCTTCAAAAGAGTAGCGTAGCCTAGTGTGCGCACACACACCCACACGCACCCACACGCACCCACACACCCACACACACCCACACACACCCACACACACCCACACACACCCACCCACACCCACCCACACCCACCCACACCCACCCACACCCACCCACACACACACACACACACACACACACACACACACACACACACACACACACACACACACACACACACACACACAACACACACACACACACACATTGCCAGACTCACACACACACTCCTCCCCCTCCCCCCACCGACATCTCACTCCTTCACCTGATCCCTCCCCTGCCTCTTTCACCCTCCCCCTCCCCACCTCTCCCTCCTTCCCCCTCTCCCTCTCCCACTCACCCACTTGCTTCTCCCTCCTTCCCACTCCCCCTCCCCACTACTCTCCCACATAGCCACAGTTCCTCCTCTACCTCCCCCCAACATACACAATACTAACCTAATATACAGAATTACATAGGTTTCCCACTCTGAGGCAATCAGGATAAAACAAAAATGGGTTGCCAGAGAGCAACAAGAAAAACCAAGGGACAGGAGGAGGAAACTGCAAAGGAAGATTGGGCAGCAGAGATCACAAAAAGGGAACATGAATGGGAAAAGAAACTAGAAGAACTTAGCATGAGAATGGAAGAGAGGATAGACATGGAAAGCAGGAAGTGGGAGGTGCAAGTCAAAGCAGCAGAGGCCAGGATACAGAGTTTAGAAGAGGAACTGAAAAATCTGAAACAGCCTAAAGAACTAAAGAACATTTTGGGATTGACAACAGAGACTGATATCTCAGTCACAAATAAGGGGACTGTAGGGAAAGAAGGAGCAAAACAGAATGTAGAAGCTCAATCAGTGGAGACTGTAGTAAATGAAAGAGCTAAGCTATATGAGGAGGCCCTAACAGACCACAGCAGAGTCCAGGGAAAGCCGAGAAGGAAAAATGACAGGCCACTGAGCCCAAGTACATTAGCTAGTGAAACTGAAGAAAGGAAAGCTACAATGGAGGAAATCAAATTGAATGACAAGATACACAGGGATATGCAGTGGGAAAATGAAAGGGTGAGGTCAGTCTTTGTGTATGGGCTCCAGGAAGTTGAAGGGGAAACATATGAAGCAAGAAAACAAGGGGAAAAAAAGCAATTGAAAGCATCATGAAAGCAATAGGAGAAGACGACATGACCCAGCTGGAAAATTTTCGGAGAATAGGGGGGTATGTAAAAAAAAGAACCCGGCCAGTGAAAGTGACCTTCAAGGCAGAATCGACTCGGAACAGGAACCTGCAGGAGAAAGCACGATTAAGGGACATGCCGGCATACAGGAAGGTGTATCTCGACCACAACAGAACACAAGCAGAAAGGCAGAAACAGAGAGAGATGGTACAAAGGCGAAAGGAGGAAAGAGAGGGGATGGAGAAGACAGACAGGAGATCCCAGACACAGGAAGATCAAATACAGCCTTGCTCACAACTTCCTATAGAAGCCTCCCAACCACGTCAACCCCAGTGCAACCAAACACTCTAAACCAAAACACCCATGTCACATCCAATGCCCCCACCCACTGCATTACAAACTCCACCCCCACAGCAACCACCCATAGTTCCTTATCAGGTCTCCCACTTCCCCAACCCCAATACACCTCCCAGACCACAATCTTAGAAAAGAAGTTGAAGGTGTGGTATACAAATGCAGATGGAATAACAAATAAGTATGAGGAGTGGCACGAAAGAATCATGGAGACATCCCCAGACATAATAGCACTCACAGAAACAAAACTCACCAGAATAATAACAGATTCAATCTTTCCATCCGGATATCAAATCCTCAGGAAAGACAGAGGGAGGAGAGGGGGAGGAGGAGCTGCACTGCTCATCAAAAACCAGTGGGGGCTTGAGAAAATGGAAGGAATGGATGGCACAGGCGAAAGGGACTACTTAGTAGGAACAATCCAGTCTGAGGGACATAAGGTGATAATTGCAGTAATGTACAACCCACCACAGAACTGCAGGAGGCCAAGAGAAGAATACGATGAGATCAACAGAGCAATGGTCGACACACTAGCCGAGGTGGCCAGGAGAGCACACATGGGGGGAGCAAAGTTACTAGTTATGGGTGATTTCAATCACAAGGAGATTGACTGGGAAAATCTGGAGCCCCATGGGGGTCCCAAAACATGGAGAGCCAAGATGATGGATGTGGTACTGGAAAACCTCATGCATCAACATGTAAGAGACACTACCAGAGAGGAGAGGATGAACCAGCAAGACTAGACCTTGTATTCACCTTGAGTAGTTCTGACATCGAGGATATCATGTATGAAAGGCCCCTGGGAGCTAGTGATCATGTGGTTATGTGCTTCGACTACATAGTTGAGCTCCAAGTGGAGAGAGCAGCAGGAATATGGTGGGAAAAACCAAACTACAAAAGGGGGAACTACTCAGGCTTGAAGAACTTCTTTCAAGACATTCAGTGGGAGAGGGAACTGACAGGAAAACCAGTACAAGAAATGATGGACTATGTGGCAACAAAATGCAAGGAGGCAGAGGAGAGGTTTGTTCCCAAGGGAAACAGAAATAATGGGAAGAACAGAACGAGTCCTTGGTTCACCCAAAGGTGTAGGGAGGTAAAAACTAGGTGTACTAGAGAATGGAAAAGGTACAGAAGACAGAGAACTTTGGAAAATAAAGAGATTAGCCGAAGAGCCAGAAACGAATATGCACAGATAAGAAGGGAGGCTCAGCGGCAATACGAAAATAACATAGCATCGAAAGTCAAGACTGACCCGAAGCTGTTGTACAGCCACATCAGGAGGAAAACAACAGTCAAGGACCAGGTAATCAGACTGAGGAAGGGTGATGGGGAATTCACAAGAAACGACCGGGAGGTATGTCAGGAGCTCAACACAAGATTTAAAGAAGTATTTACAGTGGAAACCAGTAGGACTCCAGGAAATCAGAGCACGGGGGGAGGTGCACCAGCAAGTGCTGGATGAGGTACATTTAACCAAGGAGGAGGTGAAGAAGCTGCTATGCGAACTTGACACCTCAAAGGCGGTGGGACCAGACAACATCTCTCCGTGGGTCCTTAAAGAGGGAGCAGAGACATTGTGTGTACCATTAACAAAGATCTTCAACACATCATAAGAACATAAGAACATAAGAAAGGAGGAACGCTGCAGGAGGCCTGCTGGCCCATACTAGGCAGGTCCTTTACAATTCATCCCACTAACAAAACATTTGCCCAACCCAATTTTCAATGCCACCCAAGAAATAAGCTCTGATGTGAAAGTCCCACTCAAATCCAACCCCTCCCACTCATGTACTTATCCAACCTAGATTTGAAACTACCCAAAGTCCCAGCCTCAATAACCCAACTAGGTAGACTGTTCCACTCATCAACTACCCTATTTCCAAACCAATACTTTCCTATGTCCTTTCTAAATCTAAACTTATCTAATTTAAATCCATTACTGTGGGTTCTCTCTTGGAGAGACATCCTCAAGACCTTATTAATATCCCCTTTATTAATACCTATCTTCCACTTATACACTTCGATCAGGTCTCCCCTCATTCTTTGTCTAACAAGTGAATGTAACTTAAGAGTCTTCAATCTTTCTTCATAAGGAAGATTTCTAATGCTATGTATTAATTTAGTCATCCTACGCTGAATGTTTTCTAACGAATTTATGTCCATTTTGTAATACGGAGACCAGAACTGAGCTGCATAATCTAGGTGAGGCCTTACTAATGATGTATAAAGCTGCAGTATGACCTCTGGACTTCTGTTGCTTACACTTCTTGATATAAATCCCAGTAATCTATTTGCCTTATTACGTACGCTTAGGCATTGCTGTCTTGGTTTAAGGTTGCTGCTCACCATAACCCCCAAGTCCTTTTCGCAATCTGTATGACTAAGTTCTACATCATTTAACTTAAAAGTACTAGGGTTATGGGTACTGCCAAGCTTCAGAACCTTGCATTTATCTACATTGAACTGCATCTGCCACTTTTCTGACCAAGAATAGAGTTTGTTTAAATCCTCCTGAAGTTCCATAACATCTACGTTTGAATCAATTATCCTACCTATCTTTGTGTCATCGGCGAATTTGCTCATATCACTAGTAATTCCCTCATCAAGATCATTGATATATATTATAAACAACAACGGGCCCAAGACTGATCCCTGTGGAACGCCACTTGTTACAGATCCCCACTCAGATTTAACCCCATTTATGGACACTCTCTGCTTCCTGTCAGTGAGCCATGACTCGATCCACGGGAGCACTTTTCCCCCAATGCCATGAGCTGCCACTTTCTTTAACAGTCTATGGTGCGGAACTCTATCAAAAGCCTTACTAAAATCTAAGTAAATAATATCAAATTCTTTATTGTGGTCAACAGCCTCAAAACCTTTACTGAAGAAAGTTAATAAATTAGTTAGACAAGACCGGCTTCTTGTGAATCCATGCTGAGTATCATTAATCAAGCTATGCTTATCGAGATGGCTTCTTATAATCTCAGCTATAATTGACTCTAGTAATTTAAGACCGGCCTCCTGTGAATCCATGCTGAGTATCATTAATCAAGCTATGCTTATCGAGATGGCTTCTTATAATCTCAGCTATAATTGACTCTAGTAATTTGCCTACAATTGAAACTGGGCAACTCCCCGAAGTATGGAAGATGGCAAATGTAGTCCCAATTTTTAAAAAGGGAGACAGGCATGAGGCACTAAACTACAGACCTGTATCACTAACGTGTATAGTATGCAAGGTCATGGAGAAGATCATCAGGAGGAGAGTGGTGGAGCACCTGGAAAGAAACAAGTGTATAATTGACAACCAGCATAGTTTCAGGTAGGGAAAATCCTATGTCACAAACCTATTAGAGTTTTATGACTAGGTGACAGAAGTAAGACAAGAGAGAGAGGGGTGGATCGACTGCATTTTTTTGGACTGCAAGAAGGCCTTCGACACAGTTCCTCACAAGAGGTTACTGCAAAAGCTAGAGGATCAGGCACACATAACAGGAAAGGCACTGCAATGGATAAGAGAATACCTTACAGGGAGGCAACAACGAGTCATGGTACGTGACGAGGTGTCAAAGTGGGCGCCTGTGACAAGCGGGGTTCCACAGGGGTCAGTCCTAGGACCTGTGCTGTTCTTGGTATATGTGAATGACATAACGGAAGGGATAGACTCAGAAGTGTCCTTGTTTGCGGACGATGTGAAGTTAATGAGAAGAATCAAATCGGATGAGGATCAGGCAGGACTACAAAGAGACCTGGACAGGCTACAAGCCTGGTCCAGCAACTGGCTCCTTGAGTTAACCCCGCCAAATGCAAAGTCATGAAGATTGGGGAAGGGCAAAGAAGACCGCAGACACAATATAGTTTAGATGGCCAAAGTCTGCAAACCTCACTCAAGGAAAAAGATCTGGGGGTGAGTATAACACCCAGCATATCTCCTGAGGCGCACATCAATCAGATAACTGCTGCACCATACGGGCGCCTGGCAAACCTACGGATAGCGTTCCGATACCTCAGTAAGGAGTCGTTCAAGACTCTGTATACCATTTACGTCAGGCCCATACTGGAGTATGCAGCACCAGTTTGGAATCCACACCTAGTCAAGCACGTCAAGAAATTAGAGAAAGTGCAAAGGTTTGCAACAAGACTAGTCCCAGAGCTACGGGGATTGTCCTACGAAGAAAGGTTGAGGGAAATCGGCCTGACGACTCTGGAGGCCAGGAGGGTCAGGGGAGACATGATAACGACATATAAAATACTGCGCGGAATAGACGAGGTGGACAAAGACGGGATGTTCCAGAGATGGGACACAGACACAAGAGGTCACAATTGGAAGTTGAAGACTCAGATGAATCAAAGGGATGTTAGGAAGTATTTCTTCAGTCATAGAGTAGTCAAGCCGTGGAATAGCCTAGAAAGTGAAGTAGTGGAGGCAGTGGAGGCGGGAACCATACATAGTTTTAAGGCGAGGTATGATAAAGCTCATGGAGCAGAGAGAGAGAGGACCTAGTAGCAATCAGTGAAGAGGCGGGGCCAGGAGCTATGACTCGACCCCTGCAACCACAAATAGGTAAGTACAAATAGGTGAGTACACACACACACACAACACCTCAGTCCCAACACAATTCATTACTAAAAATTTTCTCAGATATATTTGAACGCTCTGAATTGTATATATTTCATTATCTGGTATGACAAACGTACATATA
The DNA here is from genome assembly GCF_038502225.1 of Cherax quadricarinatus. Taxonomy (NCBI): domain Eukaryota; kingdom Metazoa; phylum Arthropoda; class Malacostraca; order Decapoda; family Parastacidae; genus Cherax; species Cherax quadricarinatus. Next base: position 28,398,164 of record NC_091302.1, read on the forward strand.
TACACGTTTGATAGAGAGAGAGAGAGAGAGAGAGAGAGAGAGAGAGGTGGGAAGGAAGAAGAAAGAGAGTGAGAGGAAAGAGAGAGTGAGGGAAGGAGAAATCGAGGAAAAGAGAAAGAAGGAGAGAGAGTGTGTGAGTGTTAATTAAAGAGTAAGTTAGAGTTGCAAGAAACAATTAGCAAAATATTGGGTGTGTAAATTGCTAGACTGGCAACTCTGCTGACTCCTGGGGAGGGAAGCTGTGATTGGCTATTACGCACGGTGTGCCAACCAATCACGTCACCCCTTCTGTCTTGTATACCGGCTAGCTGGACAAATTGAAGATTTTTTATCGTATATTGAAAAGGACTGGAAGGGGAAGAATTGTAGGGTGTTAATAGGTCCTTGCTTATTATTTCTGCGTGTGTTATGTTTCTGATATATTTTATATTAGCAATAACGGTTCTGTGTTTGTGGATTGTCAAGGTTGACTTATAGCTCTTGAGACGGTCTCTTCCTGCTGGACGAACAGAAATAGGTCTATCATGCTCTACCTTCAATCATTGAATTTTTAAACAAAGGGTAGGCATCTGCGTGGGGCTCTAACTTGAGCCAGTAGGGTTATCAGAGGAAATATAAATACTTAAGCAGTGTAATGTGACCTTTATTGATAACGTTTCGCCCACGCAGTGGGCTTCATCAAGTCACAAACAAATCTACCTGGGTTAAAGGTACGAGAGTATTTAAAGGATGGCGTCAGGTGGAGAATGCTGAGTCAGGTGGAGAATGCTGAGTCAGGTGGAGAATGCTGCATGTGACAATCTTCTGAGTAGGGTGAGAGAGTCTAAAACCTTGTGTAGCTTTTAAAAAGAGATTGGATAAGTATATGAGTGTTCCTCCATTATTATGTTCTTATGTGGGACAGCGATAAAGAAGTTCCTTGGCAAGAGGTTCAGCTGTGTTATAGAAACCGTTGTTCTGGTGGAAGTTGTTGGACATAGAGATAAGTGATGATTCAAGGATTCTTGGGTATTGAGCGTTGTCTTCTCTGGCAATAAGTCTTTCGTTCTGTAGTTGATTAATTGGTTGTGTGAATTTCGGTGTTGAGCGCAGGTATTCCTTGGATTGTCAGATCTGCTTGCTAACTGGTATTCTGAAATACGTGTTTGGAAGTCTCTGGATGTTTCGCCAATGTATAATTTACTGCAGTCATTACAAGGGATTGTGTATACCACTGTAGAGGATTGAAGCTTGTTGTGGAGAAATTTTCTCCAGGAGGGGGGTATCAGCCCCCTTCAGCCCCTTTCAGCCCTTCAGCCCCTTCAGCCCTGAGGGGCCCAGCCCTCTCAGAAGGGGCAAGCATCTCGTTTACTGCTACATCAAGTAATTACCCACAGATGTTTAACCAGCGTGTACCAGTACGAGCATGTGACATGGTCATGCGGCTCTTTGCAAGAGACCAGTGTTACAAGTAGTATAGTTTAAGTATCATTTTCTTACCTTAGCAGGACAATTAAGAAAAATCCTGCACCCACTTTGTTACCATGTTAAAGATGTACATTGTTGTCTATGCTAAGACAGCAAGAATCAAGCATTCTGCATTGCTTCATAGAGGAAATTTGGCAAGCAAGGGAAAAATGCTATGTCAGCTTTTCCTTTATGTGCTGGGGCTAAGCGAAGGGCGGTGAGAGGTGTCTTAGTTAGATGGCTTATAACCCTACTAAGGGACACATTAACGCAAGGATAACGAACAAATAACACTGATCCGCGCGTTTTTGTGCATAAAAATATCTCAATAGACACTTACAGAGAAGTGTGATCAGCTTCTTTAGAGACATTATGGTAAACAAATCTTGATGAACAGCGTAACAACAAGTGTTGCAATCCTAACAGAGTGTAGTGCGACATTCTTCAAGCAACACGTCTGCTTCAATCAAGACACCTATATCTGAGTCATATATGGGTCCGATACAGATACCCAGGTAAGTCTAGTAAGTAATGGGACTAGCTAGGTCAGCTGTGCAGCAGATAGCTGGAACATTTCTTTCTAGATGTATCATCCACTCTGTTATGGGAGGGCCATCGAGCCCACACCAGTAAGTGTTTTCAGTATTCAGTTATTGACATTACTAACATAACACCCCCTAGGGGTAATTATAGTCACCCATAATAATTTATATTCCACCCCTTGAAGAAGTGCATACGACAGCTTCTCAGGACATCACCTGCAGGGACGGCTGTATAGGTGAAAGCTCTCTTTCAAGCTAAGTCCCCCTACAGTCCACCATTTAATCTCTGCCTTAGCTTGTAGCATTACCCTCAACACTTATCCTGTCTATTACTGATAATGTCCTTGATGGTCGTGGATGTGGAGGTAGATATTTGGAATGAAGCATTGGAAAAGATGTTGGAAACATGTTTGGCAATGGAGTTGGTAGGGAGAACTATGTATCTCTTCTTGGCAGTGTCTTCTCTGGGTGTGTTGAAGATGTTTAATGTCCGCCGTCTGCAGTCTCTGATGAAGTGACGAGGATAGTGGAGTTTAGAAAATACTTGTTCAATTAGAGAGCATTCTTCCTCAGGGAACTCACTGCTGCAGATTCTGAGTGCGTGCAGGAAAAAGTCTTTAATTACACCACATCTAATTCTGGTGTCGTGGTGAGGGTAGAAGTGAAGATCGTGTTGGCTGGTAGGTTTTTGATAGACTTCAAAGCGAAATTCATGGTCAGCTTTGCAGAGAAGATCATCAAGGAAAGGAAGAGTGTTGTCGACTTCTTCTTCTAGTGTGAACTGGATTGAGAGCTTGACCTGGTTGAGCTTGTGTTGGAGAGCTTGAACGTTGAAGCGTCTGGAAATTATGATGAGAATGTCGTCGACAAAAAGGAGCCATGTGACAGAAGAGGGAATAATAGTGGAAAAGTGCTCGGTTTCCAGATGTTCCATGTGTAGGTTAGCCCGGAAGGCACTAATTGGCGAACACATGGGTAGTCCGAAAGTCTGCTGAAAGAGAAACACGTAAAGCCAACACATAGTTCAACAAGGTCGATGAAATCGCAGACTGGAATAGGAAGTTCAAGTGAATTATCAATTTTCATGCGTAAGAGATCGATGGCGTGTGTAGTAGGTACTTTGAGAAATAGGGAAGTTACGTCAACGCTAGACAGTTTCTTGTTCTTGATAGTGATGTTGCGAATGCGAATGAGAAAATCACCCGAGTGTTTAAGATGTGCCTGACTGATTGTGTACAAGAGGTGTTTAGCGAGAATCCCTGAGAGTTGGTGAGGAACACGGCCTATTCCCGAGGATATGGGCCTCAATGGGAATGGGATGCCAGGCTTGTGAGTTTTTGGCAGGCCGTACATTCTAGCAGGTCTGGGGTTGCTGGGTATGGTGTGCAGAAGTTTCTTACCTTGTTCTGAGTTTCTCAGAATGCGGCGAATCCTGTAAAGAAATGTTTTGGTAAAGTTGTCCACTTGGTTTGTTGTGAGAGGTTTGTACTTATCTCATTTACATGATAGCAATTGTTATTCTACCTTATCTCATTTACATGATAATTGTTATTCCACCTTATCTAATTTTCTTGATAACAGTTGTTATCCTACCTCATCTCATTTACATGATAACAGTTATCTACCTTATCTCATCTCGATGAACCAGCTCAATCTTAAGGATACTTCCTTAGACTGAGAAACTTAGTGAAAGGTAAACTATCGTCCAATGAGCTGCTCCCCAAAGGAGTCTGCTAGTACCGATGTTCACTGACAGGCAAACTTGAGCAGCAGATACAGGGAGACTTGGCCGTACCACTCTCCCCGTCCTCGATAAAACCCGAATCTCTCGGTTTTATAAAGAAGCTGCTACCACTGATTTTGAGCATTAGTTTAGTTAAAGGGAATATCATTGTGAATGTTGCTAAGAATGTTTAAGTTTTCAACTTGCGTCCACGTATCATCGTTCTTGATGCATAATGTTGCGAGAAATAGTTTACCCTGGTTAAACTTCGAGAAATTTTATATGTCCTGATTATGTTTCCTCATGCTCTTCACTCTCCAGGGACAGGAACTCGAGTTGTAATCTCTCATTCTAGCTCTTAGTTCTGAAGTTTATATCTGAACATATTCGAGCATTTTTTTCCTAAGTAAAGGGTCCACACTGCCTAGTTGTATGTGTGGTAAAAATAATATAAAACTTCCTATGTAAATATCATATGAATATCTTTCATAAAGTAAAAATAATAATGAATTAAAAAGGGACAATACCGTGACTGAAACTTTACACAAATAACCCGCACATGAGAGCCTGTGACTTGTTAATGGTGCGACTCAGACCGAGACGTCATCATAAGTTTCTGTCTCTTATGTGCGGATTATTTGTGTAAGTAGAAAGTATTATTTCAAGTACGTTTCCCCAGTATACGCAGAACCTTCCTAGAACACTTACTTAGACAAACACACAGCCAAGGTGGACAAAAATCCAGATATAGCCTGTTCCTGGAGACCCCTTCGAAGAAGGGGGCGTACGGGTGCCTTGATGTGATAACTAGCTTTAGTTCAACAAACTGAAGCTACCCTCATTGTAAAAGAAAAGTGTCTACTGCTATATATTGCTTAAAATAGCTTAAGGAGTTGTGGTTGGTTCTTTGTACTTCCAGTGGCGCTTGGCACATGCACGTCAGCGCCATCTCTGCACCAGATATCAAACTTTGTGTGTGAGTGATCTGGTGACATGGAAACGTATTTTTATCTATCATATTTTCATTCTCTTAATAACCAGGCACTGGGTTTCTCTTCGGCTTCATCCTCTCCGTCTCTCCTGATCACTCCACCAGTCTGGTATGGGTCACACAGATTATTTGTGTATACGAGATATAAAATTAGTTATACTCATATTACTTGGTGTTCGAGATATGGATCCATCTTAAGAACATAAGAAACAAGGAACACTGCAACAGGCCTACTGGCCTATGCGAGGCAGGTCCAATTCTCCCACCGGCTTAAGCCAATGCCTTAACTTAGCGAGGTCAGACACGTCACTTAAGGGTGAAGCACAGCATCCGACCTAGTAGCTCAAGCTAGGCAAGTCCAACTCACACCCACCCACACCCACTCATGTATTTATCCAAACTACTTTTATAACTACACAACGTCCTATCTTCTATGACGGTATGCGGGAGTTTGTTCCACTCATCCACAACTCTATTACCAAACCAGTGCTTTCCTATATACCTCCTGAATCCGAATTTTTCCAATTTAAAACCACTGCCGCGAGTACTGTCTATGTTAGATATTTTTAACCTACCATTTACATCCTCTTTATTAATTTCTGTTTTCCTTTTATATACCTCAATCATATCTCCCCGAATTTTATGCCTTTCTAGAAAGTGCAGATTCAGGGCCCTCAGTCTAGCCTCTTAGGGAAGCTTTCTTATACATGGGATCAATTTTGTCATCCTCCTTTATACGTTTCCCAGAGCATTTATATCCATTCTGTAATACGGTGACCAGAACTGTGCAGCATAATCTAAATGAGGCCTAACCAAAGATATATAGAGTTGAAGAACAACCTGAGGACTTCTATTATTTATACTTCTTGCTATGAAGCCAAGGATTCTGTTAGCTATATTGCAAACACTTAAGCACTGTTGTCTTGGTTTCAGATTACTGCTAACCAGAACTCCTAAATCCTTTTCACAATCCGTAATATTAAGATCTACAGTATTTAGTTTATATATGTCATGGTTATTTTCCAGTCCAACATTTAGAACTTAGCATTTGTCAATATTAAACTGCATCTGCCACTTCGACCACTGCATCAGTCTATTCAAATCATCCTGGAGTGCTCTAATGTCTTCATTAGAATGAATTGGATGGCCTATTTTAGTGTCATCAGCAAATTTGCTTATTTATCTCCTCATCTATGTCGTTTATGTAGACTGTGAACAGCAAGGGGCCCAACACTGACCCCTGTGGAACACCGCTTGTGACGTGCCCCCATTCTGATTTCTCCCCATATATGCAAACTCTCTGCTGCCTATTTGACAACCATGCCTCTAGCCAGGAAAAAAAATTCTCCTCCTATTCCGTGTGCCTTAAGTTTCCTCAATAGTCTCTGGTGTGGAACTCTATCGAGAGCCTTACCGAAGTCCATATACACAATATCATATTCAGTACCATGATCTACCTCCTCAAACACCTTAGTGAAGAAAGTTAGTAAATTCGTAAGACAAGAACGCCGCTTTGCCAAACCGTGCTGAGATTCATTAATTAATTTATGCCTTTCAAGATGGCTACGAATTGCTTCGGCAAGTGTTGATTCCATAAATTTACCAACTATGGAAGTAAGGCTTATTGGTCTATAGTTCGAAGCTAAGGACCTGCCAACCTGCCTTGTAAATAGATATTACATTTTGTCATTTTCCACTTGTCTGGCACTATGCCAGTTTGTAGAGTTACATTAAAAAAGATCAGCCAAAGATATCATAAGTTCCTAGGTTTTAATTTCTCTATTTGTCTGAGGACCATTTCACTAGTTACCCTAATCGTGCATAGTTTATTATCGTCCTTTTCTACATAATTTATTATTTTTGGCATTTCGCTAGTATCTTCCTGAGTAAAAACTGAGTAACTGAATATATTGATTACTTAACTGCCCTTCCCCTCTTTTAATGCGCCTATATATGCCTCTCTTTTGACCAATGAGATGTTTTAATCTATTGTTTATCCATCTGGGATCATATTTGTTAGATCTAATTGCCCTACTCGTGACAAAAGTCGTCTAGGCAACCAACCCTATCTACCTGACACATAGTAAGGTCAGCCCAATTTAGCCAACCTTGGTAATTTCTCATACCCATGAAGTCGGCCAAGTGCAAATCTGGGACAGTGACTTGATTGCAGTTATCTGGGTAATTCCATGATACATTGAAACTAAGTGATTTGTTATCGCTTTTCCCAAGCTCATCATTAACCTCAAGATTATTAACTAGTGATTCCTTGTTGGCAAGATCCAAGTCAAGCAGATTGTCTCCTCTAGTTGGTTCTGTCACAAACTTTTTAAAAAGCAGTCTTGAACCGTATCAAGAAAGTCACTAGACTCAAGATTTCCTGTCGCATTGTTCCAATCAATTTGTCTAAAGTTAAAATTTCACATTAACACAACATTTTCACATCTAGACGCCTTACGAATATCGTCCCAAAGCAGCCTACTGCACTCCCTATCAAGGTTTGGGGGCCTATGAATTACACCCAAAATTAATTTTTCACGACCTTCGAGAAACTGTAGCCAAACAGATTCTATGTTCAATGTTTCTAATCTTACATCTTGTCTGACACAGCAAGTTAAATTATTTGTGACATACATCGCCACTCCACCACCCTTCCTGTTGACCCTATCAGTGTGGAATAGTTTATAACCCTGTATGTTGCATTCAAAAGGCATTTCTCTGTCTTTCAAGTTGAATCAGGTTTCTGTTATAGAAATAATATCTATATTACCTGCACTTGCAAGTAATCTTAGCACATCTATCTTATTTCTTAAACTCGTACTATTTGTATAGTAAACCTTGAGGGAGCTAGTCACTCGTTGCCCTCTACTATCTCTCTTTGTTTGTTGAGCAATTGCTTTGCCTTTACTAGCAACTGTATTTTGAATATTGTCTTTTAAACATATCCCTGAGGTATCCCGGTAATAGCTGTTGTTTTCAACCCTAATACTGCAGCCTGATTGTTTCCCACAAACACCCATACCTCTATAATCCATCAGTTAAATTCCTAGATAAGTCATCAATGACCCCCCCTCAATCGAATTGGCTAATGCAACCACTCAAGCCCCAGAGAGATGAACCCCATCCCTTGCATACATATCATGCTTGCCATAGAATTTGTCCCAGTTATCAATAAATGTGATTGCAGTACATGTTTAGCCAGCAATTTATACCAATTGCCCTAGACATCCATTCATTGCTCACTGTCCTTCTGGGCAAGATGCTACATATGATAGGGATCCCTCCCTTAGACCTGACAACTTTTATGGCTGACCTGTACTTATACAGCAGCTCCTGTCTTTTGCCCTCTCTGATGTCATTTCCACCAGCACTAAGACAGATAATGGGCTTGTTCCCATTACCTGACATAATATTATCCAACCTGCAGACTGTCACCAACACCAGCTCCTGGGAGGCACACCCTCTCTCTGACCTTCAGAGGGTGTTCCTGATCTTCAGGAGCCCATTGTAGGCTGGGTTGCTGAAGATGGAGCCATTGGCCTGTTATTTAAAATGCCACTACTGAGAAACCTTGATTTTTGGTCCTAATCTGGAGGAAACGTGGCCAATAACACCCATTTCAGAAATAGCATCCACATTGTTGCCATGGCCACTATTTCCACCTGAAACCTCACCAGGAGGAAAAAGTTATGGTACACCCAAAAAAGAAGACGTATAGCGTATACATCATATCATGGGGAAAGAAACATCAAAATAAATATAATGAAAATATGGAAGAAAATTTCCACACGCGTTCAAAAGCGCAACTCTGAACATAACCAAGACGACACCAGCAACACTTATGTACTTATGTCGTAAACAAGTCATCTCATGCACAACAACAACACAAAAATGATCTCCGGAATACTACACAGGAATAGGCGCCGTTGTACAGCAGCATCTTCCAATGCTGCTTTCAACACCATAAAACGAAGGCCAGGCGAATATTATATCTCAGCAACACTTGCACGTATGTTACTGCGACATGCTACCTCTCGGCAATTACGTGACCTTATTCCTTCATCTGACCTGTGACTGAATCTCATATATATATATATATATATATATATATAATTATTTTACTAACACATCGACCAATTCCCACCAAGGCAGGGTGGCCCGAAAAAGAAAAACTTTCATCATTCACTCCATCACTGTCTTGCCAGCGGGGTGTTTTACACTACAGTTATAAAACTGCAACATTAACACCCCTCCAGGACTCAAGTCCGGCCTGCTAGTTTCCCTGAATCTCTTCATAAATGTTACTTTGCTCACACTCCAACAGCACGTTAAGTATTAAAAACCATTTGTCTCCATTCAGTCCTATCAAATACACTCATGCATGCTTGCTGGAAGTCCAAGCCCCTCGCACACAAAACCTCCTTTAACCCCTCCCTCCAGCCTTTCCTAGGCCGACCCCTACCCCGCCTTCCCTCCGCTACAGAGTTATGCACGAAGTTATTCTGTTTCGATCCATTCTTTCTACATGTCCGAACCACCTCAACAACACATCCTGAGCTCTCTGGACAACAGTTTTGGCAATCCCGCACCTCCTCCTAACTTCCAAACTACGAATTCTCTGCATTATATTCACACCACACATTCCCCTCAGACATGACATCT
>NC_091302.1:28412527-28435027 GCF_038502225.1 Cherax quadricarinatus
TTCTGCGAATTTTAAACATTGTAAAAATCTCTCGTCGGTCGATACATGCAGGGGATGAGATGAAATAACTGACGCCATCTGTGTGAATACTGGCTGCCTTGGATCGAAACGTCTAGAGTTGGCTGGGTGCCAATATATTGGTCCAGTGTGGTACGATGGTTAGAGCACTGCGTACCTTATCCCAAGGTTCGTAGGTTCGAGTCTCCTTCGACCAGAAATTAGTGTTTGTGAATATTTTCCCTGCTCTGCAAATTCTAAATATATATGTACATATATATATACTTACATTGTACTTTAGTTTCTGATTCTTTTGTATCATTCCTAATTTCCAAGGAACCGAAACATACCCAATAATAATTTTTTTTTATGTATATACGTTTATTTCCATTGTTACATCAGAGCATAATGCTGAATATGTGTTTAGAAGTCTCTTGATTTCTTCCCTTGAAGCCATTTTATTCGCTTTCTCGACTGTACCTGAGCTGGAGCCTTTAAGAAGTAAACAAAATGACTACATACTTTATAACTTAAACAGCCGGAATTATTCGCCACGAGTATTATCACGTGGCTTTGTTAGTGCTGTGAATGCACTCCATGTTAAGAAACTCTGATTTTGGGCTATGTTATTTTGGTCACGTTATCGAGAGTATATAATTTTATTTTGTTTGTTTTTGCACTGAACTGAATGATAGCCGTTGCAGCTCTTATATTTTTTTCCACTTGTTTGGTATGTTATTATACTAGGATTTCATGGGTAACAATTGCCGTTGTACTTAGGCAAGATATTGAGTTTTCTCTATAATGGGATATCAATTTGCCGATTTCACCCTTTCACACTGGTTAATTCAAGTTCCCGGTGATAGAGGCTATAATCGGTTTACCTGCTGTCTAATTATTAACACTGTTATTATATATATGAGAGAAGCTCTCAGCTATTAAGAGCAATAGAGCACCTGGGGAAGGGGAACTTATCTGATTTGATTCAAGTAAGAGGAGTGTAAGTTTTGGTGTCAGTGACATTGTGGTGCGACAAGGGCTGCTCCGATACGTAATAACGAGGGACGCCACTTTGTCTAATGAAAAAAAAAAAAGTGGCAAAAAAAAAATAACTGATAAGAATCAACAAATTTGAGGTCTATTTTTATAACGCATAGAAAGTCAACAGAGTTTATTGTACCTCTGAAGAATAAATAAACAAACTAATTTAACGCTTCAGGAACATAAAAGAAAAATTGATACAATGAATATCATTATGGACCCGGATCTTGTGGTGCGAAAACTTACTGACTAAACACGTGTTCTGCATTATGCTCTAGTGTGCACGAAAGGAAATAAACGCATATAATTAAAAATCATATTATTGGATATATTTCCGTTATTGGACCTTGGTAATTAGAAACGATATAAAAGAATGAGTAAACAATATATATATATATATATATATATATATATATATATATATATATATATATATATATATATATATATATATATATATATATTATTGTTATTATTATCATTATCATTATTAACACTTCGGCCGTTTCCCACCAAGGCAGGGTGACCCGAAAAACAAAAATTTTCATCATCATTCACTCCATCACTGTCTTGCCAGAGGCGCACTTACACTACAGTTATAAAACTGCAACATTAACACCCCTCCTTCAGAGTGCAGACACTGTATTTCTCATCTCCAGGACTCAAGTCCAGCCTGTCAGTTTCCTTGAATCCCTTCATAAATATTACCCTGCTCACACTCCAACAGCACGTCAAGTCTAAAAACCATTTGTCTCCATTCGCTCCTATCTAACACGGTCACGCATGCTTGCTGGACGCCCAAGTCCCTCTCACACAAAGCCTTCTTTACCCCTCCCTCAAACGTTTCCTGGGCCGACCTCTATCCTGTCTTCCAGCCACTAGAGCTTTATACACTCTCGAAGTCATTCTATTTTATTTCATCCTCTCTACACGTTCGAACCACCTCATCAACCCTTCCCCAGCCCTCTGGATAATAGCTTTGATAATCCCACACCTCCTTCTAATTTCCATTATATTAACGCTACACACTGCCTCAGACACGACATCTCCACTACCTCCAGCCTTCTCCTTGTTGTAACATTCACCACTCACGCTTTGCACCCATATAAAAGCTTTGTAATAATTATACTCTCATACATTCCCCTCTTTGCTTCCATGGACAAAGATCTTTGTCTCCACAGATGACTCAGTGCACCACTCACCTTTTTCCTTCGTTAATACTATGATTCACCTCATCTTTCATAGACCAATATGCTGACACATCCACTCCGAAATATCTGAATACATTCACGTCTTCCATACTTTCTCCCTCCAATCTGATATCCAATCTTTCATTACCTAATTTTTTTGTTATCCTCATCCCTTTATTCTTTCCTATATTCACTTTCAATTTTCTTCTTTTATATACCCTACCAAACTCATCCACCAACCTCTGCAATTTCTCTTCAGAATCTCCTAAAAGCACAGTGTTATCAGCAAAGAGCAACTGTGACAACTCCCACTTTGTGTTAGATTCTTTATCTTTTAACTCCACGCCTTTTGGCAAGACCCTCGCATTTACTTCTCTTACAACCCCATCTAAAAATATATTAAACAACCACGGTGACATCACACATCCTTGTCTAAGGCCTACTTTTACTGGGAAATAATCTTCCTCTCTCCTACATACTCTAACCCGAGTCTCATTATCCTCGTAAAAGCTATTCACTGCTTTCAGTAACCTACCTCCTATTCCATATACATTCATGCATACATGCATACATACATACGTACATGCATATATATATATATATATATATATATATATATATATATATATATATATATATATATATATATATATATATATATATATATATATATATATATATATATATATATATATATATATATATATATATATATATATACATATATATATATATGTCGTGCCGAATACGTAAAACAGGTCAGTTAGCAAGAACTCATTTAAAATTAAGTCCTTTCTAAAACTTTCTCTTATACGTTTAAAGATATATTTTTTTCACTAATGAATCTTAGAAAACTTACCTAACCTTATTATAACAAGAACAATTTATTTTAGCCTAACCCATCTAAATATATTTTAGATTTGTTTACAATAATTTAACACTAAACAAACACAGTGAAATATATTTTTTTCGTTAGGTTCAGAATGATTTTGGCGAAATTATTGCATACACAAATTTTCACTTGCCTATATGGCAAGTTGAGCGTTGCTATTTAAGCCAAGATCGCAAGTTCTGCCTATTCGGCACGAGATATATATATATATATATATATATATCAGTGGGGGGAAATAAATGGGATTAAATCTGGAGTATCTGAGAGAGTTAGAGCAAAGGAAGGGGTAGCAGTAATGTTAAATGATCAGTTATGGAAGGAGAAAAGAGAATATGAATGTGTAAATTCAAGAATTATGTGGATTAAAGTAAAGGTTGGATGCGAGAAGTGGGTCATAATAAGCGTGTATGCACCTGGAGAAGAGAGGAATGCAGAGGAGAGAGAGAGATTTTGGGAGATGTTAAGTGAATGTATAGGAGCCTTTGAACCAAGTGAGAGAGTAATTGTGGTAGGGGACTTGAATGCTAAAGTAGGAGAAACTTTTAGAGAGGGTGTGGTAGGTAAGTTTGGGGTGCCAGGTGTAAATGATAATGGGAGCCCTTTGATTGAACTTTGTATAGAAAGGGGTTTAGTTATAGGTAATACATATTTTAAGAAAAAGAGGATAAATAAGTATACACGATATGATGTAGGGCGAAATGACAGTAGTTTGTTGGATTATGTATTGGTAGATAAAAGACTGTTGAGTAGACTTCAGGATGTACATGTTTATAGAGGGGCCACAGATATATCAGATCACTTTCTAGTTGTAGCTACACTGAGAGTAAAAGGTAGATGGGATACAAGGAGAATAGAAGCATCAGGGAAGAGAGAGGTGAAGGTTTATAAACTAAAAGAGGAGGCAGTTAGGGTAAGATATAAACAGCTATTGGAGGATAGATGGGCTAATGAGAGCATAGGCAATGGGGTCGAAGAGGTATGGGGTAGGTTTAAAAATGTAGTGTTAGAGTGTTCAGCAGAAGTTTGTGGTTACAGGAAAGTGGGTGCAGGAGGGAAGAGGAGCGATTGGTGGAATGATGATGTAAAGAGAGTAGTAAGGGAGAAAAAGTTAGCATATGAGAAGTTTTTACAAAGTAGAAGTGATGCAAGGAGGGAAGAGTATATGGAGAAAAAGAGAGAAGTTAAGAGAGTGGTGAAGCAATGTAAAAAGAGAGCAAATGAGAGAGTGGGTGAGATGTTATCAACAAATTTTGTTGAAAATAAGAAAAAGTTTTGGAGTGAGATTAACAAGTTAAGAAAGCCTAGAGAACAAATGGATTTGTCAGTTAAAAATAGGAGAGGAGAGTTATTAAATGGAGAGTTAGAGGTATTGGGAAGATGGAAGGAATATTTTGAGGAATTGTTAAATGTTGATGAAGATAGGGAAGTTGTGATTTCGTGTATAGGGCAAGGAGGAATAACATCTTGTAGGAGTGAGGAAGAGCCAGTTGTGAGTGTGGGGGAAGTTCGTGAGGCAGTAGGTAAAATGAAAGGGGGTAAGGCAGCCGGGATTGATGGGATAAAGATAGAAATGTTAAAAGCAGGTGGGGATATAGTTTTGGAGTGGTTGGTGCAATTATTTAATAAATGTATGGAAGAGGGTAAGGTACCTAGGGATTGGCAGAGAGCATGCATAGTTCCTTTGTATAAAGGCAAAGGGGATAAAAGAGAGTGCAAAAATTATAGGGGGATAAGTCTGTTGAGTGTACCTGGTAAAGTGTATGGTAGAGTTATAATTGAAAGAATTAAGAGTAAGACGGAGAATAGGATAGCAGATGAACAAGGAGGCTTTAGGAAAGGTAGGGGGTGTGTGGACCAGGTGTTTACAGTGAAACATATAAGTGAACAGTATTTAGATAAGGCTAAAGAGGTCTTTGTGGCATTTATGGATTTGGAAAAGGCGTATGACAGGGTGGATAGGGGGGCAATGTGGCAGATGTTGCAAGTGTATGGTGTAGGAGGTAGGTTACTGAAAGCAGTGAAGAGTTTTTACGAGGATAGTGAGGCTCAAGTTAGAGTATGTAGGAAAGAGGGAAATTTTTTCCCAGTAAAAGTAGGCCTTAGACAAGGATGTGTGATGTCACCGTGGTTGTTTAATATATTTATAGATGGGGTTGTAAGAGAAGTAAATGCGAGGGTCTTGGCAAGAGGCGTGGAGTTAAAAGATAAAGAATCACACACAAAGTGGGAGTTGTCACAGCTGCTCTTTGCTGATGACACTGTGCTCTTGGGAGATTCTGAAGAGAAGTTGCAGAGATTGGTGGATGAATTTGGTAGGGTGTGCAAAAGAAGAAAATTAAAGGTGAATACAGGAAAGAGTAAGGTTATGAGGATAACAAAAAGATTAGGTGATGAAAGATTGAATATCAGATTGGAGGGAGAGAGTATGGAGGAGGTGAACGTATTCAGATATTTGGGAGTGGACGTGTCAGCGGATGGGTCTATGAAAGATGAGGTGAATCATAGAATTGATGAGGGAAAAAGAGTGAGTGGTGCACTTAGGAGTCTGTGGAGACAAAGAACTTTGTCCTTGGAGGCAAAGAGGGGAATGTATGAGAGTATAGTTTTACCAACGCTCTTATATGGGTGTGAAGCGTGGGTGATGAATGTTGCAGCGAGGAGAAGGCTGGAGGCAGTGGAGATGTCATGTCTGAGGGCAATGTGTGGTGTGAATATAATGCAGAGAATTCGTAGTTTGGAAGTTAGGAGGAGGTGCGGGATTACCAAAACTGTTGTCCAGAGGGCTGAGGAAGGGTTGTTGAGGTGGTTCGGACATGTAGAGAGAATGGAGCGAAACAGAATGACTTCAAGAGTGTATCAGTCTGTAGTGGAAGGAAGGCGGGGTAGGGGTCGGCCTAGGAAGGGTTGGAGGGAGGGGGTAAAGGAGGTTTTGTGTGCGAGGGGCTTGGACTTCCAGCAGGCATGCGTGAGCGTGTTTGATAGGAGTGAATGGAGACAAATGGTTTTTAATACTTGACGTGCTGTTGGAGTGTGAGCAAAGTAACATTTATGAAGGGATTCAGGGAAACCGGCAGGCCGGACTTGAGTCCTGGAGATGGGAAGTACAGTGCCTGCACTCTGAAGGAGGGGTGTTAATGTTGCAGTTTAAAAACTGTAGTGTAAAGCACCCTTCTGGCAAGACAGTGATGGAGTGAATGATGGTGAAAGTTTTTCTTTTTCGGGCCACCCTGCCTTGGTGGGAATCGGCCGGTGTGATAATAAAAAAAAAAAATATATATATATATATATATATATATATATATATATATATATATATATATATATATATATATATATATAAATATAGTAGGTTGGTAGATAGCAACCGCCCAGGGAGGTACTACCGTCCTGCCAAGTGAGTGTAAAACGGAAGCCTGTAATTGTTTTACATGATGGTAGTATTGCTGGTGTCCTTTTTTCTGTCTTATAAACATGAAAGATTTCAGGTACGTCTTGCTGCTTCTACTTACACTTAGGTCACACTACACATGCATGTACAAGAATATATATGTATATATACACATCCCTCTGGGTTTTCTTCTATTTTCTTTCTAGTTCTTGTTCTTGTTTATTTCCTCTTATCTCCAAGGGGAAGTGGAGCAGAATTCTTCCTCCGTAAGCCATGCGTGTTGTAAGAGGCGACTAAAATGCCGGGAGCAAGGGGCTAGTAACCCCTTCTCCCGTATAAATTACTAAATTTAAAAAGAGTAACTTTCGTTTTTCTTTTGGGGCCACCCTGCCTTGGTGGGATACGGCCGGTTTATTGAAAAAAAATATATGTATATATGTCGTGCCGAATAGGCAGAACTTGCGATCTTGGCTTAAATAGCAACGCTCATCTTGCCATATAGGACAAGTGAAAATTTGTGTATGCAATAATTTCGCCAAAATCATTCTGAACCTAACGAAGAAAATATATTACACTGTTTGTTTAGTATTAAATTATTGTAAACAAATCTAAAATATATTTAGTTGGGTTAGGGTAAAATAAATTGTTGTTATTATAATAAGATTTGCTAAGTTTTCTAAGATTCTTTTGGTGCAAAATTAAAATTTTTCACATTATCATTAATGAAAAAAAATATATCTTTAAACGTATAAGAGAAAATTTTAGAAAGGACTTAATTTTAAATGAGTTCTTGCTAATTGACCAGTTTTACATATTCGGCACGACATATATATATATATATATATATATATATATATATATATATATATATATATATATATATATATATATATATATATATATATATATATATATATATATATATATATAACTCAAGAAATAATGACACGATTGCAAACAAACCATACCCCTGGCCGGGATTGAACCCGTCATGTTGACGGCAGTGAAGGGACTTGAGCTAGAGTTCGTCACGGCCACGCTAGCTGGAGATTCGTCTGTAAAAACTTGCATTTGTGGTCACAGTGGTGCCTGTGCTAACCTTCCTATGGTGTAGAAATATACCTAGTTGGATGAATCTTATTGTGGCTAGCTGGTCTAGTGGCTAACGCGACGGGCTGGAGTTTTGAGACTCTAGGGCCGCGTGTTCAATCCCGGCCGGGGGTATGGTTTGATATGTATATATATATATATATATATATATATATATATATATATATATATATATATATATATATATATATATATGTACTATTAGGGTCACAAGTGACATGGTCCTTAGGCAAATAGATAAATTAAAACCTAACAAATCCCCAGGCCCTGATAAACTGTATGCAAAGGTTCTAAAGGAATGTAAAGAGGAGCTTAGCACACCTTTGGCTAATCTTTTCAACATATCACTACAAACTGGCATGGTGCCAGATAAGTGGAAAATGGCAAATGTGATACCTATTTTCAAAACAGGTGACAGGTCCTTAGCTTCGAACTATAGACCAATAAGCCTAACCTCCATAGTGGGAAAATTTATGGAATCAATAATTGCCGAGGCAGTTCGTAGCCACCTTGAAAAGCATAAATTAATCAACGAATCTCAGCATGGTTTTACAAAGGGGCGTTCCTGCCTTACGAATTTTTTAACTTTTTTCACTAAGGTATTTGAGGAGGTAGATCATGGTAATGAATATGATATTGTGTATATGGACTTCAGTAAGGCTTTTGACAGGGTCCCACATCAGAGACTATTGAGGAAAATTAAAGCACATGGAATAGGAGGAGAAATTTTTTCCTGGATAGAGGCATGGTTGACAAATAGGCAGCAGAGAGTTTGCATAAATGGGGAGAAATCAGAGTGGGGAAGTGTCACGAGCGGTGTTCCACAGGGGTCAGAGTGGGGCCCCCTGCTGTTCACAATCTACATAAACGACATAGATGAGGGCATAAAGAGCGACATCGGAAAGTTTGCCGATGACACCAAAATAGGCCGTCGAATTCATTCTGACGAGGACATTCGAGCACTCCAGGAAGATTTGAATAGACTGATGCAGTGGTCGGAGAAGTGGCAGATGCAGTTTAATATAGACAAATGCAAAGTTCTAAATGTTGGACAGGACAATAACCATGCCACATATAAACTAAATAATGTAGATCTTAATATTACGGATTGCGAAAAAGATTTAGGAGTTCTGGTTAGCAGTAATCTGAAACCAAGACAACAGTGCATAAGTGTTCGCAATAAAGCTAATAGAATCCTTGGCTTCATATCAAGAAGCATAAATAATAGGAGTCCTCAGGTTGTTCTTCAACTCTATACATCCTTGGTTAGGCCTCATTTAGATTATGCTGCACAGTTTTGGTCACCTTATTACAGAATGGATATAAATTCTCTGGAAAATGTACAAAGGAGGATGACAAAGTTGATCCCATGTATCAGAAACCTTCCCTATGAGGATAGACTAAGGGCCCTGAATCTGCACTCTCTAGAAAGACGTAGAATTAGGGGGGATATGATTGAGGTGTATAAATGGAAGACAGGAATAAATAAAGGGGATGTAAATAGTGTGCTGAAAATATCTAACCTAGACAGGACTCGCAGCAATGGTTTTAAGTTGGAAAAATTCAGATTCAGGAAGGATATAGGAAAGTACTGGTTTGGTAATAGAGTTGTGGATGAGTGGAACAAACTCCCAAGTACCGTTATAGAGGCCAGAACGTTGTGTAGCTTTAAAAATAGGTTGGATAAATACATGAGTGGATGTGGGTGGGTGTGAGTTAGACCTGATAGCTTGTGCTACCAGGTCGGTTGCCGTGTTCCTCCCTTAAGTCAATGTGACCTGACCTGACTAGGTTGGGTGCATTGGCTTAAGCCGGTAGGAGACTTGGACCTGCCTCGAATGGGCCAGTAGGCCTTCTGCAGTGTTCCTTCGTTCTTATGTTCTTATGTTCTTATCACAAGCAGGGGATCTCACCAATGAGAAACAAGTTACGTGAGAATGGAAAACATTAACTCAAGACCTTCCACATTCTCGTGCTTCGTCAGGAGCTATGTAATATTGCATGACTTCCAATAGATTGGTTGAGGAGAAAATTTTCTCAGAGTAAATGTAGCATGTGTTGAC
Organism: Cherax quadricarinatus; assembly: GCF_038502225.1. Lineage (NCBI taxonomy): Eukaryota > Metazoa > Arthropoda > Malacostraca > Decapoda > Parastacidae > Cherax > Cherax quadricarinatus. The sequence goes on from NC_091302.1 coordinate 28,422,209, forward strand.
GTTGGGCCAACCCACAGGAGAGATGGCCAGGTGTCAGTCACTAACACACATCCTGTTCTCTCATCCCCTTCCATGTGAAATAGAGGAGAAAACCTCATAAGTTTTCAGAATAATATGGGTAAGTGTTAGTCAGCCCTAAACTGTATTTAATCACTATCAACTAGTCTAGTGCCATTATAAAATCATGTTACCGAAGTGGTGAATACCAAAATGTTGAAGTTGTATTTAAAATTTGTATTACTATAAGAACATGTGTCTCGTTGTCACCTTACATTATTGTACGTCAGGGAAAGATCCAGATAATATTCAGAATATTCCCTACAAAAGTTCTTTACAGAAATATTCCTGACTCTTCCATATCACAAAATCTCGCAAATTCTCCCTACAGAAATCTTAAATATTCCCTCTCACTAAATACCGTGAATATTCCGTGGTACCCTGAATGTTCCTGACCACGCAATATACTGAATATTATTGAATATTCCTTAGTATCCCGGATATTCCCTAATTAAAATATCCTTATTATCCTTATTATATTTATGTACCCTGCACCATATAGAGGCTTTTTTACACATCCTAAGTACTGTAATTGTAACTGTTCATCTGTATTTATAAATATTCATTGAAGAGTGAATGTCTCACTGGGTCTGTAGTGGCGACAAGTCACCCTAGCTTTCTTGGGTTATCCTAGACAACTCACATATATATTGCTATGTATAATAGCTGCAATCACGTGAACTTGTGTAACCATACTCATATGCAAATGCACCTGAAAAGGCTTACTACTACTTGCTAATATCTATTACAGTTTTCCCTCAAAACAGAGCCAGGGAAATTGAGACCCAACAAAGGCTTATTCTCTTCTTCAGTAGCCCGAGGGGAAGGTGATAAACCGTCCGGAATTTCCCGTGTATCGCGATACAGTTAGGTAAGACTCAGGAGCGCAGGACAGATGGGAGAACATTGGACTAACACCACCAAATCATCACAGGGTGCCGTTGCATGATGATCAACCCAACGATTTTTTTTACATCATCCTTGCTTATGAGCAGTCGAGTTAGTAGAACATCACCAAATTATCTAATACCACTAAATTAATCACCATTCATCAATATTGCGATATCTAGGCCTAATAAAAGGATATCGTCTATATATGTAAACCACTAGTCTACTTAGTCTCAGTGGCTTTTAAATCGTCAGTTAGGTTCACAACTGAGCACGAAGTCGACAACAAATTTCCTTTCTCAGATGTTCTAATTATGTTGACAGATTTAAATTTGCAGTGCATTGAAAGTCAACCAATATGTCGTCATGCATTCAATTTTATTTCGATCATGAATCTACCAATAAAAATGTTTTCTTTGCAATTTTCGTGAGAACTCTGAGTATTTGTAGCACGTAGTATTTAGAAGATAAAATTAATAAAGTACTTAACATAGAAACAAAACCGAAATCTCGAGGATTTTGTTGAAAAGGGGTTTTTGTGTTTCAACAGGACTGAGCCTAGGGAAATACCTTCCAGGAATATTGTACTGGTTTTGCCTTACAATGAGAATCTGGTGAGCCTGTGTAACACTAAAATGTTCAAAATAAACAGTGTCAAGAACACTGGGACACTGAAAGCAGACCCAGATTTAAGACTACACTGCTCAACAGAGTTAACGGTGTTTGCAAAGTCCCATGCACTTTATACCCTCTTTCATGTACTGGAAAAAACTGGTAAACTATTAGCCCAACATCAGTACTCGATTAGGACAGCTCAGGAGTCGAATGCAATTTTTAACTAACTACTTGCAGTCTTCCGCTGGGGTGGGCAGCAGCTCAGGTCACTGCTCTCCAAAATTTCCGTCATGGAAAGAGACACAAGCACTCGAGAACAGCTATCAACTACTGACAACTCAGCATTCACATCAACACATTACCACAGCCGTTCACCTCATCCCATTAGGGCCACTGTCAATCTTCTCCACACACGGTGGCGCAGCCTGGGTTCCCACCTGGCGGGGGAATTTCAATCTTGCTGGGATGCTTATAAGTTATAACATGGTGAAAAAAAATCATAGATCGTTTTAACATGTATTTTAAGCATATGAAATTTCTTAAACTTTCCTGATTTCGTGATTAATAGTCAATATAATACAGTAAAAATTAAAAAGAACGAAAAGGCACAATACTCCTACTGCAACAATACACAGATAACACGCACATAGGAGAGAGAAACATATGACTACGTTTTGGTCCGACTTTAATCATTAACTAGTTAATAGTTCAAGCCAGACCGAAAAGTGGTCATAAGTTTCTTTCTCCTCTGTGCGGGTTATTTGTGTATAGTGAAAGATACTCATAAATTGACAAAAATACGAAGTATTTGTGTCTGGGGAGGAGCTTCAGCCCTACCCCCCCCCGTCCCCCGTGGCTACGCTACTGTCCAGTCTTCCGCGTCACTAAGCTACGATAACTAGAATGCAAGGGCAGTTAAAATGTAGTAATTTGTTCTTAGCAGAATATTAAAAAAAAAATGTTTTTGACAAATATGGAAGCCATTAGAAGGTTACCTAATTTTCCTGTAAATTTTTCATTTCACATATAGATTTTTCTTTTTCCAAAAAGCGTAGAATTTCAGGAATATATTCCCGAACCTCTGCAGATACATACACAAATAACCCGCACATAGAAGAGATTTGGTCAGATTTGGACCATTTACAAAGTCACAGTGTGACTTTGTAAATGGTCCAAGTTGGACCGAAACGTCGTCGTAAGCTCCTCTCTTCTATGTGTGGGTTATTTGTGTATCGTTCTAGTCACGGTATTGTTCCTTTTTTTGTTATTCTGCAGATTGTGAGGTGTGCTCTGATTGGTCTTTTATGGTTAATGAGATGTGTTTGGTTAAAACTCTGTTAGTAGTAAGCTGTGTTCTAGTTAAAAGCTCTGTGGTAATAAGCTGTGTTTCGGTTAAAGCTCTGCGAATAGTGTGCTGTGTTCTGATTGGTTAATGCCATTCTACTGGCTTACCAATGAGTGTTTTTCTTCAGTACTGACATGTTTCCGTGCAGGAGAGAGTCCTAATTAACTCAATTAACATCGTAATTGCTTTCGTTGCGACTTTAATTAGTTTTCAGGAGTAGAAAGGGTTAAGCTGTATTGTTGTGTATACTTCTTAACGTGTTTGTATGAAATGTAAAGCAAATGAAGGAACTGTTTATGTATTTCTCTGATTTAATCATTATAATTAATCTTTGAATATACAACTAGATGAGTACAAATAGGAAATGTGTCGTTCGCGAGATTCCAGAACTGAGGATCGAGCCTCCATCACTCCTCGTGTTAAATGATCCACACGGGGTTTAGTAATTCGCATAAATACAAAATAATAGTTTATGTATTGAGTTCCTCTGTATTAAATATACTTTTGATGGCTCTAACTTTGATGGTATCTTTGACAGCCATCTCTTTGATATCTTGATGATCATTGAAGTTATTTTTCTGTAAATGTTGGAGATATCTTTGATAACTATTAGATATAGCGTTGAATGTGCACTGATAGTCTCTTTGACGGTGTGTGTGTGTGTACTCACTTAATTGTGGTAGCAGGGGTCGAAACTCAGCTCCTGGCCCCGCCTCTTCACTCATCGCTACTAGGGCCTCTCTCTCTCTCTCTGCTCCTTGAGCTTTGTCATACCTCGTCTTAAAGCTAATGTATGGTTCCTGCCTCCACTACATCACTTGCTAAGCTATTCCACTTTCTGACAACTCTATGACTAAAAAAATGCTTCCTAACATCCCTGGTGACTCGTCTGAGTCTTCAGCATCCACTTGTGACCCCTTGTTTCTATGTCCCCTCTCTGGAATATCCTGTCTCTGTCCACCTTATCTATTCTACGCAGTATTTTGTATGCCGTTATCATGTCCCTGACCCTCCTGTCCTTCAGTGTCGTCAGGCCGATTTCCCTCAACCTTTCTTCGTGGGACATTCCCCAGAGCTCCGGAACTAACCTTGTGGCAAACCTTTGTACTTTCTCTAATTTCTTGACGGGCTTGACCAGGTGTGGGTTCCAAACTGGTGCTTCATACTCCAGTATGAGCCTGACGTACACAGTGTACAGTGTCTTGAACGATTCCTTACTAAGGTATCGGAACGCTATTTTCAGGTTTGCCAGGTGCCCATATGCTGCAGCAGTTATCCGGTTGATGTGTGCCTCCGGAGACGTGCTCGTTATTATGATCTCCCCTCGACAGGCTGGACCAGGTGTCCAGCCTGTCGAGGTCTCTTTGTAGTCCTGCCCGATCCTCATCTGATTTAATTCTCCTCATTAACTTCACATCTGCGAACAGGGACACTTCTCAGTCTAACCCTTCCATCATGGCATTCACATATACCAAAAATTGCACTGTTTCTAGGACCGACCCCTGTGGGACCCCGCTCGTCACAGGTGCCCACTCTGATACCTCATTACGTACCATGACTCGTTATTGCCTCTCTGTCAGGTATTCTCTAATCCATTGCAGTGCCCTTCCAGTTATACGCGCCTGATCCTCAAGCTTCTGCACTAATCTTTTGTGAGAAACTGTGTCGAAGGCCTTCCTGCAGTCCAGGAAAATGCAATCAACCCACCCCTCTCTCTCGTGTCTTACTTCTGTTACCTTATAAAACTCCAGAAGGTTTGTGACACAGGATTTGCTTTCCATAAATCCGTGCTGGTTGCCGTTTATTATCTTGTTCCTTCCCAGGTGCTCCACCACTCTCCTCCTGACAATCTTCTCTATGACTTTGCATACTATACAAGTCAGTGACTCTGGTCTGTAGTTTAGTGGCTTGTTTCTGTCTCCTTTCTTGTGTGTGTGTGTGTGTGTGTGTGTGTGTGTGTGTGTGTGTGTGTGTGTGTGTGTGTGTGTGTGTGTGTGTGTGTGTGTGTGTGTACTCACCTAGTTGAGGTTGCGGGGGTCGAGTCCGAGCTCCTGGCCCCACCTCTTCACTGATCGCTACTAGGTCACTCTCCCTGAGCCGTGAGCTTTATCATACCTATGCTTAAAGATATGTATGGATCCTGCCTCCACTACATCGCTTCCCAAACTATTCCACTTACTGACTACTCTGTGGCTGAAGAAATACTTCCTAACATGTGTGTGTGTGTGTGTGTGTGTGTGTGTGTGTGTGTGTGTGTGTGTGTGTGTGTGTGTGTGTGTGTGTGTGTGTGTGTTTGTGTGTGTGTGTGTGTGTGTGTGTGTGTGTGTGACTGTGTGAGTGAGTGTGAATGGGAGAAAGAGGAGGGGTGAGCTCTACCTCCTGGTCCCGCCACTTGAAACCTTCGACTAATTTACTTGCCAGAGTTTTTCACATCTAATTCTCATCTCCTGTACTGAAGCTGCGTCACACTGTCTCACTGCTTCTCATTCTACTTAAGAGCCATTCTCACACTGAAAAAAATATTTTCCACTTACCCTATGGTTCACCTGAGTGTGTAATATCCAACCATACCTCTTTATTTTTCTGGAACCCCTGATAATAAGCTGTGATCTTAGCCCATCTTGTTTTTTTCCTCTTTTCCAGTGATAGAAAACCTAGTGAACGTATTCTTTCTTCGTAGCTCAGTCGCTTTACTTCAGTTTCCACTCCTGGACTGAATATGTGCCGCTATGTTATTCTGTTTACGTGTTCCTTATGAGGCAGGTCAACACTAATGGGTTTCCCTGTTTCCCTCTTTTAAATGCTTTTTATAAGTACATTTTTTTTTTCACTAAATGATTACTTTGTTGTCGGCCTCCTTTCCACGTCTCCCGTCTTCATAACTTTGTGTCTGCTGGGGTTAAATTTCCGTAACAATTAACCAGAAAGTTCCTGAAATCTATCCAGGTGTTGATGCCTTAATCACGGATCGGATGGGGGTTGAACCCACGGCAGGCGAGTCAACAAACTCACAGGCCAGTGCGCTAACAACTGGGTCAGCTGGCTCTAATAAGATTCATCCAACTATTCACCACAGGGAGGTTAGCATGGGCCACCGCTGTGACCACAAATGTAAGTTTATACAGACGAATCTCACATCAGTGTGGTGCTGTGTATAGAAATATACTTAGTTGTATAATTCTATTTAGAGCCAGCAGCTGGCCTAGTGGTTAACGCACTGGCCTGTGAATTTTAGGACTCACTTATCATGGGTTCAAGCCCCACCCAATGTGTGATTTGTTTGCAGTCGTGTTATTACTATTTCGTGAGTTAGTTTGCAACATTCTTTCATCTTCTTCAGTTTGTATTTTCCTCACTAGTCTGGTTAATTATTAGTTAATTATCAGTTAAGTTACACTCTCCCTGTTGATGTTCATCTGTTATGGTGAATTTATTTTATGTTCCAAGTTTTCCCAAGTGTCAATGCAATACTTTTTATCCCAGTTTGCATCTGTAATTTGCATAGGATCCTTCAGTGATGCACAGAATGATAAAGCTTTTTGTATTCTAGGAATATATAGTTTATTTCTGAATCTCTCTCAACTGTCTGATCTCGGTCAGTAGTGTGTCTCTAAGAGTATAACTGTTCATGATTTTCGATTTCTGAGCCACACTGATGTTTTGTTAAGAATTCATTACTCTCTAGATCAGGGGTCGGCAACCTACGTCCTGAGGGCCGGATCCAACCAACGGGGCCATAGTTCATATAATGATAAATATATGTCAAAGTTTAATATGTATTATTATTACCTTATTTATTAACTATGGTGATAGGTGTGGCAAACCATGCGCTCGCAGACATGGGCTCTGACCCCTAGGCAGGACAAGGTTGCCGACCCTAGCACTATATGTTCAGCTGGTGTTAACTTTTGAACTTTTCTAAGAATTTATGTTACGCATATTAGAGACACTGACCTATAGACCAGTGTCTCTAATGTCACATTTCTTGAATGTTGGTAATACGTTTAGTATCTTCCAGTTATCCTAACACTTCGCCTGTCGCTATTGCTTTGTTGATGATCTGCGCGAGCGGCTTACGTTATTTCGCTTCCATCTTTTAAAATTTTGGTGATATTCCATCTGTACCAACTGCCTTTTCTGTATAAGTTCCATCAACAGGTTCCTCAGTACACCATTAGCTGTATCAGTATTTGATAATTCTGTTTAACCTGTTCTCCATATCTGATAATCGTCCTTCCTCATTAAAAAAAGCGCTGAACTCTTGTACACTACACAAATATCCCGTGCACAGGAGAATGAAACTTATGACGACGTTTCGGTCTGACTTGGACTGAAACATCGTCATAACTGGCATTCTACTATGTGCAGGTTATATGTTTATTGTTCCAGTCACGGTATTGTGCCTTATTATTCTTTATGAACTCTTCTCTTGACTAACTTTACAGTCGGAATACCCACCAATAATTAAATGTTAGTGTACCTCCTTCGTTCATCAACAACATCACTTAATTTTTTTTTATTTTTTTTTTTTGCTATTTTTCTTCTTATGTGGCTATGAAATAACTAAAGCTCTGCTTATACCTTGGTTTCTATGCTCATATTATTTTTTTCCAGATATTCTACACACATTGGTTACAATAATTTCTTGCTCTTCTGCTAGTCTTCCTCTTCTCTGACTTGGGTTCATTCTGTTTTTCGTGTTTTTGGGTTCTAGAATTTGCTTTTTTATATTGGCGAGTGAACTAACCGTTCTCCCAGTGACTTTTATTTATCCATTACAAGTCAATACAAGCGTTACTGTCGCTTCTTTGCTCCTCTGATTGAAAATTAGTCATTTTTTTGAGTGGATTGTCAGCTGAATTCATCTCTCCATTGTTAATTTTTTCACAGGTAATTCAGTTCAAGTCTCTATTGAACATGAGCTGTAAAATGCCTCACCCCATCCTCCTGTTTCCTGTGCGTCACTCTCTTCATTTTATCAATATGTTTGCTCCTTTTTTCAGTTTCACTTGCACTTGTGTGTCACTTCACAGAGGTCGATTGCCTTGAGATAGATCCTATTTTCTATTTTCTCTATATGCAGTTTACTGGAAGTAAAAACAATGTCCAGCACTGCTGGATCATTTCCTCTCACTCTCGTAGGTTATGTAGCGCGTTGTTTTAGCACATTTTATTTCGTGGATTTAAGCAATTTTCTCCTCCATAAATCTGAACACTTTGTGGTCCCATATTCTTCTAGCTTGTATCTTGTTCTGTCTGCTTCTTCTCTCATATCAGTAATAATTTTTACTGTTACTGTGTTATTCTTACTATATTTTTTCCTGAGTCTTTTTATATGTTTGTGCTATGAAAGATGACATCAATAAAATTTTTGAGCCTTGAAATAATTAATGAAATTATATGAGAAGTCATCGCAGCAAGTAGTCAACATTTCTTTAAATCTCACTCCGTTACTTACAAAATGGTGCTCCTTCTATTAACATTTTCTCTGCCTTAGTCATATAAAATGCCTCCTGAGAAACATTGTATCTGTAATAATATCAGTTACTTTTGTATCTGTAATGGAGATGAGGTAAGACGTTGAATTTCTTTTACTTTATGATTTAATTCTTGGATTTTATTAGCAATACCACTAATGTATGTGTACGTTACTTTGATTTATGTTGCTGTCTGGTCGTTATTTGTCTGATTTCGGAGAGTGAGGATATCCTGTAGGGTTTATGCTACTTGATGAATGAGACTCTTATGTATCACTTGGGAATCTTCATCGTGGAAACATTTCGCCAACCAGTGACTTCCTAAGTCCAGAACAGAGATGAATGGTGACTTCCTCTGTACCGGACTGAGGAAGTCTCTGGTTGGCGAATCGTTTCCACAATAAAGAATCACAAGTGTTGCTCAGGTGTCTCATTTATCAGTTTGCCGGTTTTCTGAATAATTGTATTCATTTAACATTTAAGCTACTTGTAAAGAAGGTATAGACAGAGGTTGTGGAGGAATATCGTGGGAAGGAAAGGAAGTGCTGGGGTATTAATAGCGTGTCAAGTTGAGCCTTGGCTATGTATACGAGTATTACAGAGCATTTTTGTGAAGGTGAGTTGGTGACGGGGAGTGAGTGGGAAGCATTACCACAGTAATTCTGGGGATAGAACGCACAGTTGGTATAAGTGAAGGGCAACGGTAGTCACAGTTAATGAATGAGCACAGTATAGGACAGTGTGGAGAGATTAGCGGCTAGGGATGGATTGTAATTGTATTCACCTAATTGTAGTTGCAGGGCTCGATTCAAAGCTCATGGCCCCGCCTCTTCACTGATCGCTACTAGGTCCTCTCTCTCTCCCTGTTCCATGAGTTTCATCATACCTCACCATAAAACTATGTATGGAGCTTGCCTGCACTACGTCACTTTCCAGATTATTCCACTTTCAGACAACTTTATGACTGAAGAAATACTTCATAACATCCCTTCGACTTATCTGAGTCTTTAACTTCCAATTGTGACCCCTTGTTTCTGTGTCCTGTCTCTGGAACATCCTGTCTGTGTCCATCTTGTGTACTCACCTAGTTGAGGTTGCAGGGGTCGAGTCCAAGCTCCTGGTCACGCCTCTTCACTGGTGTGTGTGTGTGTGTGTGTGTGTGTGTGTGTGTGTGTGTGTGTGAGTGTGTGTGTGTGTGTGTGTGTGTGTGTGTGTGTGTGTGTGTGTGTGTGTGTGTGTGTGTGTGTGTGTGTGTGTGCTTGTGAGTATGTATGTATGTATGTGTGTGTGTGTGTAATCACCTAGTTGTACTCACCTAGTTGAGGTTGCGGGGGTCGAGTCCGAGCTCCTGGCCCCGCTTCTTCACTGATCGCTACTAGGTCACTCTCTCTGAACCGTGAGCTTTATCATACCTCTGCTTAAAGCTATGTATGGATCCTGCCTCCACTACATCGCTTCCCAAACTATTCCACTTACTGACTACTCTGTGGCTGAAGAAATACTTCCTAACATCCCTGTGATTCATCTGTGTCTTCAACTTCCAACTGTGTCCCCTTGTTACTGTGTCCAATCTCTGGAACATCCTGTCTTTGTCCACCTTGTCAATTCCTCTCAGTATTTTGTATGTCGTTATCATGTCCCCCCTATCTCTCCTGTCCTCCAGTGTCGTCACGTTGATTTCCCTTAACCTCTCCTCGTAGGACATACCTCTTAGCTCTGGGACTAGTCTTGTTGCAAACCTTTGCAGTTTCTCTAGTTTCTTTACGTGCTTGGCTAGGTGTGGGTTCCAAACTGGTGCCGCATACTCCAATATAGGCCTAACGTACACGGTGTACAGGGTCCTGATCGATTCCTTATTAAGATGACGGAATGCTGTTCTGAGGTTTGCTAGGCGCCCATATGCTGCAGCAGTTATTTGATTGATGTGCGCTTCAGGAGATGTGCCTGGTGTTATACTCACCCCAAGATCTTTTTCCTTGAGTGAGGTTTGTAGTCTCTGGCCCCCTAGACTGTACTCCGTCTGCGGTCTTCTTTGCCCTTCCCCAATTTTCATGACTTTGCACTTGGTGGGATTGAACTCCAGGAGCCAATTGCTGGACGAGGTCTGCAGCCTGTCCAGATCCCTTTGTAGTTCTGCCTGGTCTTCGATCGAGTGAATTCTTCTCATCAACTTCACGTCATCTGCAAACAGGGACACCTCAGAGTCTATTCCTTCCGTCATGTCGTTCACAAATACCAGAAACAGCACTGGTCCTAGGACTGACCCCTGCGGGACCCCGCTGGTCACAGGTGCCCACTCTGACACCTCGCCACGTACCATGACTCGCTGCAGTCTTCCTGACAAGTATTCCCTGATCCATTGTAGTGCCTTCCCTGTTATCCCTGCTTGGTCCTCCAGTTTTTGCACCAATCTCTTGTGTGGAACTGTGTCACACGCCTTCTTGCAGTCCAAGAATATGCAATCCACCCACCCCTCTCTCTCTTGTCTTACTGCTGTCACCATGTCATAGAACTCCAGTAGGTTTGTGACACAGGATTTCCCGTCCCTGAAACCATGTTGGCTGCTGTTGATGAGATCATTCCTTTCTAGGTGTTCCACCACTCTCCTCCTGATAATCTTCTCCATGATTTTGCATACTATACATGTCAGTGACACTGGTCTGTAGTTTAATGCTTCATGTCTGTCTCCTTTTTTAAAGATTGGGACTACATTTGCTGTCTTCCATGCCTCAGGCAATCTCCCTGTTTCGATAGATGTATTGAATATTGTTGTTAGGGGTACACATAGCGCCTCTGCTCCCTCTCTCAATACCCATGGGGAGATGTTATCTTGCCCCATTGCCTTTGAGGTATCTAGCTCACTCAGAAGCCTCTTCACTTCTTCCTCGGTTGTGTGCACTGTGTCCAGCACATGGTGGTGTGCCCCACCTCTCCGTCTTTCTGGAGCCCCTTCTCTCTCCTCTGTGAACACTTCTTTGAATCTCTTGTTGAGTTCCTCACATACTTAACGGTCATTTCTTGTTGTCTCTCCTCCTTCCTTCCTTAGCCTGATTACCTGGTCCTTGACTATTGTTTTCCTCCTGATGTTGCTGTACAACAGTTTCGGGTCAGATTTGGCTTTCGCTGCTATGTCATTTTCATATTGTCTTTGGGCCTCCCTTCTTATCTGTGCATATTTCTTTCTGGCTCTACGACTGCTCTCCTTATTCTCCTGGGTCCTTTGCCTTCTATATTTCTTCCATTCCCTAGCACACTTGGTTTTTGCCTCCTTGCACCTTTGGGTAAACCATGGGCTCATCCTGGCTTTTTCATTATTCCTGTTACCCTTGGGTACAAACCTCTCCTCAGCCTCCTTGCATTTTGTTGCTACATATTCCATCATCTCATTAACTGGCTTCCCTGCCAGTTCTCTGTCCCACTGAACCCCGTTCAGGAAGTTCCTCATTCCTGTGTAGTCCCCTTTCTTGTAGTTTGGCTTCATTCGTCCTGGCCTTCCTGCTTCTCCCTCCACTTGTAGCTCTACTGTGTATTCGGAGCTTAAAACCACATGGTCACTGGCCCCAAGGTGTCTTTCATATGTGATGTCCTCAATATCTGCACTACTCAAGGTGAATACTAAGTCTAGCCTTGCTGGTTCATCCTCTCCTCTCTCTCTTGTAGTGTCCCTTACGTGTTGGTACATGAAGTTTTCCAGTACCACCTCCATCATCTTAGCCCTCCATGTATCTTGGCCCCCATGCGGGTCCAAGTTCTCCCAATCGATCTCCTTGTGGTTAAAGTCACCCATGATCAGGAGCTTTGCCCTGCATGCATGAGCTCTTCTGGCCACTCTAGCCAGTATGTCAACCATCGCTCTATTGCTCTCGTCGTACTCTTGCCTTGGCCTCCTGCTGTTCTGTGGTGGGTTATACATCACTGCTATTACCACCTTGGGACCTCCAGAGTGAAGCATTCCCGCTATGTAATCACTTTCTTCTCTGCTGTCTCCTCTCTCCAGCTCATCAAAATTCCAGCGATTTTTGATCAGCAATGCCACTCCTCCACCCCCCCTGTTCCCTCTGTCTTTCCTCAGGATTTGGTATCCCATTGGAAAGATGGCATCTGTTATCATACCTGTAAGCTTGGTTTCTGTGAGAGCTATGATGTCCGGTGTTGCCTCTTTGACTCTTTCATGCCACTCCTCCCACTTATTTGTTATACCATCAGCGTTTGTGTACCATACCTTCAGTTTCCTTTCCAATACTGTGGTTTGTGGGGCCTGTGAGGGTGGGAGACCTGGTGGCATACTGTGGGATTCTATAGCTCGGTGGTGGGTGGAGGCTGTGGGTATGGATTGTAGTGTGTGTTGTGATGGTGTGATAGGTTGTAAGGTTCTGAGAATAGTTGTGTGTGTGCTTGCCCTTGCTGTTCTGTTCTGCTCTGACTGACCTCTGCTGG
>NC_091302.1:28440027-28468463 GCF_038502225.1 Cherax quadricarinatus
TTAGGGAATTGGATCTGTGCTCCAGTTACCCGAATTAAGCCTGAATGCCTTCCACATCCCCCCCCCCAGGCGCTGTATAATCCTCCGGGTTTAGCGCTTCCCCCTTGATTATAATAATAATAATAATAATCTTAGAGGGGAGAAAACTTACGTAATTTGACCTAATTGGCAGCTAACGATCACTTAATTGTTGAGTTGCCTCGATTCTGGCTCTTCCGTACCCGAACTTTTATCTTCTCTGTATTTTGAAAAGTGCGTCTCTGATGAATATATACCAAAGACAATAGTGTATATACACATGGAGCGTATATCTCCTATAAACCTACATATACCCCTCCATATGTATATATACATGGAGGGGTATACGTAGCTTTGAATTCACTTAGAATTACTGTAACCTGTATGCGAATGAACATAAAGAAAAAAGAAATGAGCTGCATACCCGGATTCTACCTGGAGTGTTCAGGGGGTTAATGTTAGATCAGGCCTCCCAGTTCATGGCTTGAGCAAGCAGATTGTTGGTGCTGGCCGCACGCAGTCCAGAGTATGCACCACAGCGCGGCTGATCAAGAAATGACCAGAGGAATTTATCAAATTCCCTACAGAAGACAGCCAGGGTTCTGTTGATAATTTCCCTTCAGCATCTCTCTTAATGAGTTACCCTAATGTCACCTTTACTAGAGGGTGCCATGAGGGTTTATTTTGCTCTACCAAGCTTCATACATTTGGGACCACTTCCTTGGTATTTTCTAGGTATAGACTTCGATATATCTATTTCAGCTACGTTCCAAGAGGTACAACACGAGGTACTTCAAGCATCCCAATACTTTTAATGTATGACTGAGTTTATGTGGACAGTGATGGATCTCTGTACATTTTCCAGGACTGTAATTTCTCCCTCCTTTAAAAAGACCCTTTAGTCTAAAATGAAAATATTCTATAGAATCATTATTGGCTTGGCATCGTTGAGTCTGATTATCCAGTATATCATAGATAGATTGTATGATAGATTGTTGTGATCCTTGTAAGCGAGATCAGACATCACTCCTAAATCCCTTACGATAATCTTTCACTCAACTGAGCTATTTCATTTGATTTTATACACTTCCACTTTTAATTTCCTCAATTTTTCCTTAGTGATGGAACCGAAATTTATCATCATTAATCATCATATTGTTACCTGTTGCCCTTGGAAGTATAAATGAGCGGTGGTGGTTGTTTGTTGGGCGGTATGTTTATTGTGTAAGGTGTGTGCATGGTTACTGCTACTCCCCTCCCCCCCACCCTTTCTCCACCCAGTGGGAGTTGACTTGTGTCTCTCCGAAAAGTTGACAGTCACTTGACTATCGGCTCCCACCAAGTGTGTAAGTATTCAATCCGCTCCTGTTTAATATATTTTGTTGTTTAGTTTATTTTAGCTGAAACAAGAACTTCACTCTTGTTTATATTCTGATAATTCAACATGCATGGTAGTTATTATTGAAAGAATTAAGAGTAAGATGGAGAGTAGGATATCAGATGAGCAAGGAGGCTTTAGGAAGGGTAGGGGGTGTGTGGACCAAGTGTTTACAGTGAAACATATAGGTGAACAGTATTTAAATAAGGGGAAAAAAGGTTTTTATGGTATTTACAGATTTGGAAAAGGCATATGACAAAGTGAATAGTATGGACAATGTGGCAGATGTTACAAATGTATGGAATAGGACGTAGGTTACTGAAAGCAGTGAAAAGTTTTTACGAGGATAGTGAGGCTCAGGTTACTGAGTAACCTGAGCTTATTTCTCAGTAAAAGCAGGCCTTAGACAAGGATGTGTGATGTCACCATGGTTGTTCAATATATTCATAGATTGGGCTGTATGAGAGGTGAATGCTAGGGTGCTGGAAAGAGGTTTGAGGTTAAAAAATAAAGAATCTAATGCAAAGTGCGAGTTGTCAAAGTTGCAGTTCGCTGATGACACTGTGCTTCTTGGAGAGTCCGAAGAGAAGCTTCAGAGGTTAGTGGATGAGTTTGGTAGGATATGAAAAATAAAAAAAATAAAAGTGAGTATAGGAAAGAGTAAAGTGATGAGGATAAAAAAAATAGGTAACGAAAGATTGGATATCAGATTGGAGAGAGAGAGTCTGTAGAAGGTAAATGTATTCAGATATTTAGGAGTTGACGTGTCAGCAGATGGGTCTATAAAAGACAAGGTGAATCATAGAACTGTCATGGATAAAAAGATGAGTGGTGCACTGAGGAGTATGTAGAGACAAAGAACTTTATCCATGGAAGCAAAGAAGGGAATGTATGGGAGTATAGTTATACCAACACTCTTATATGGGTACGAAGCATAGGTGGTGAATGTTGCGACAAGGAGAAGGCTGGAGGCAGTTGAGATGTCGTGTCTGAGGGCAATGTTTGGTGTGAATATAAAGCAGAGAATTTGTAGTTTGGAAATTAGGGAGAGGTGCAGGATTGCCAAAACTATTACCCAGAGGGCTGAAGAAGGATTGTTGAGGTGGTTTGGACTTTTAGAGAGGATGGAACAAAATAGAATGACTTCGATAGTGTATAAATCTGTAGTGGAGGGAAGGTAGGGTAAGGATCAGCCTAGGAAAGGTTGGAGGGGGGGTAAAGGAAATTGTGTGCGAGAGGCTTGGACTTACAACAAGTATGTGTGAGCATGTTAGATAGGAGTAAATGGAGACAAATGGTTTTTAGGACTTGATGTGCTGTTGGAGTGTGAGCATGGTAATATTTATGAATGAATTTAGGGAAACTGGCAAGCCGGACTTGTCCTGGAGATGGGAAGTACAGTGCCTGCACTTTAAAGGACGTGTGTTAATGTTGCAGTTTTATAACTACAGCGTAAGCGCGCCTCAGGCGAGACACATACAGAGTGAATGATCATGAATTCTTCTCTTTTTCGGGCCACACTACCTTAGTGTGAAATGGCCGATGTGTTAAAAAATAATTCTACCTGGTCTAATTTGGACTTACATAGAGTAATATAATCATATTTGTCCTCACCATTTTTTTAAACACAATATGCATCTCATGTGAGTGATTTCTCGAATGGTTTGTAATTTTCTGTTTCTTCTTATAGCCTTGATTGTCGGCTCAGGTCATCCGACACAAGAGATAAGAGGTGCAGTAAAAATCTAGGCGTAGATCAGAGAATTAATCTGGCATCAGTAACTAAACTGGTGTCCTTGTGCTCAGAGCTGACACACACTCATCTTCATACCATCCTAAAGACATTCTCCAGTTGTTACCATATCTTATTTCACTCTGGTTCGCTACTGGCAACTCTGATGCTTCGGACGGGTTGTCAGAGGATCCCAGTATCTCTGTATCTCTTGTTTTGCAAAATCCCTACTCATGTTAGGGTCACTATTTTCTTCAGGTGTCACAAGTCACGACCACCAGTGACCCCCACCCCCTTTCCCCCCCCAACATCAACATCAAAGCTACGAGCCCAGAACATCAACGCACAGCTATATTATTCACATATTAACTGTGTGTATATTAGCTTTGAGTCACTAATTATTTTATACTTCTCTTTTCATTCTTTGCTTCAGGTAGGATTATTTTCATCTTAAAGTGTTTTATATTCTATGCAAGTTCTACATATTAATAAAATTGTTTATATTATTATGTTAACATTTATATTTGTATTTTTTCCTTTCCAAAAAGAGGAATCGGCCTTATCAAATACATAATGAGGGTCTTAAAGGGCTGTTGAACCTTTACTCCCTCTGAAAGACTTCTAGAATAGTTGTCTAGGCTTCAGCAGAATAAGGTAATTTGTGATAAAAGTATCGTTCACTGGTGGTGTAGAGGTGACATGCAACTGTAATAATCCTCGTGTACTCAATAGTCTTAACCTAATAAAAACTCTGGCTCAATGCTTCTAATTATTCATTTTCACTCCATTCTACCTCCATCCTACTTACGCCCCCCTACTCCCTTCTTCCTCACTCTCTACTCACCTTTCTATTTACTCCCTCCTAACTCATTTCTACTCACGCCCTTATAACTCCCTGCTCGTTCCTACTTCCTACTCATTCTTACTCTCTCCTAATTAAGTTCATCTACTTTTTCTCCCTTGTGCTGAGATGCAGATCCTCTTCTGTGATACCAGATGTAAATGGGACTGGTACTGAAAACACTGATCTGGAACTTGGTCAAACAATTGAACAGATGGAGGTAAATACAGGTGGGAGAGTTGTATGTTTATAGGGAATTTACAGAAGGTAGTAACCAATGAAGAGCTCGGTCAGGCTAGGAAGGATACATGAAAGAGGAGCTGGATATATTGATCCCACGAGGAGAGCAACAATGAGAGCAACCCAGTTTGCAGTGGATTTACATAGGCTGTGGAGCAGATAACCGGTAGGTGGCAGTACCAGAGTAGATAATGAGCATGTGACAGCTGGCATTAACCAAAGATGGGTTTATATCTGCTCAGCCACGTTACCAGGGGTAAACCTGACCTGGATGGTGACAAATCGAAACAGAAGATCTCTTATAACCCTTAGCGATAGCGTGATTCATCCCCTGATGGACGAGGGCATAAACGTATATATGTACTTGATAGACTGAAAATAAAAAGATACCACAACAGTGCAAAAAAAAAAAAAATACTAAGTATAAAGCGGCAATATTTAATTGGTGGCAGCAGAGATGACACTGGCTGGTGAGTAAGTCACTCATAGGTGGCAGTGCTGGTGCTAGACACGAGATGTGACGAGGAACAGCCATCAAAGATGTGCTTACACTTTCCTCACTCCCTCGCTCCTCCACTGTACTCTCAAGAGTCATAGATACTGTGAAGGGCTCTTGATCTAAGGAACTGTAGCTACCTTTTGAATTGTCAGGTGTTGTATGATCTTCAGGTGTTGTATGAGTTCAGGTGTTGTATGACCCTAGGTGCAGTATGACCCTAGGTGCAGTATGACCCTAGGTGCATTATGACCCTAGATGCGGTGTGACCCCAGGTGCGGTATGACTCTAGGTGCAGTATGACACTAGGTGCAGTATGACACTAGGTGCAGTATGACACTAGGTGCGGTATGACACTAGGTGCAGTATGACACTACGTGCAGTATGACCCTAGGTGCAGTATGACTCTAGGTGCAGTATGACCCTAGGTGCAGTATGACACTAGGTGCAGTATGACACTAGGTGCAGTATGACCCTAGGTGCAGTATGACCCTAGGTGCAGTATGACCCTAGGTGCAGTATGACACTAGGAGCAGTATGACACTAGGTGCAGTATGACACTAGGTGCAGTATAACACTAGGTGCGGTATGACCTTAGGTGCGGTATGACCCTAGGTGCAGTATGACCCTAGGTGCAGTATGACACTAGGTGCAGTATGACACTAGGTGCGGTATGACCCTAGGTGCAGTATGACCCTAGGTGAGGTGTGACCCTAGGTGCGGTATGACCCTAGGTGCAGTATGACCCTAGGTGCGGTATAACCCTAGGTGCGGTATGATAATTCGGTGCTGTATGACTCCGGGTGCTATATGATCCCATGTACTGTATGATGCTTAAATGATGAATGACCCCAGGTGCTGTAGGACCCCAGGTGATGTGTGACCCCAGGTGATGTATGACCCCAGGTGATGTATGACCTCAGGTGATCTGTGACCCCAGGTGATCTGTGACCCCAGGTGATGAATGATATCCCAGGTGTTGTATGACACCCCAGGTGTCGTATGTAACCCCAGGTATCGTATGACACTGCAGGTGTTGTATGACACCCCAGGTGTCGTATGTAACCCCAGGTATGGTATGACACTGCAGGTGTTGTATGACACCCCAGGTGTTGAATGACACGTCAGGGTATTGTATGACACTCCAAGTACTATATGACAAACCAGGTGCTGTATGACAAACCAGGTGCTGTATGACACACCAGGTGCTGTATGACACACCAGGTGCTGTATGACACACCAGGTGCTGTATGACACACCAGGTGCTGTATGACACACCAGGTGCTGTATGACACACCAGGTGCTGTATGACACACCAGGTGCTGTATGACACACCAGGTGCTGTATGACACACCAGATGCTGTATGACACACCAGGTGCTATATGACACACCAGGTGCTATATGACACATCAGGTGCTGTATGACGCACCAGGTGCTGTATGACACACCAGGTGCTGTATGACACACCAGGTGCTGCATGACACACCAGGTGCTATATGACACACCAAGTGCTGTATGACACACCGAATGCTATATTACACACCAGGAGTAAAGATCCTCCTGATGACTATTAACATTTCCTAAGCTCCCCAAACTTCCCCATTCTCTCCCCAACATTCTTCTGTTTCCTATACTCCTTCTTCATGTCCCTTACTTTCTCAAGCCTTCGTTTACCTAAGAAGTTATCATTTTATTCCTTTCCCTTTTTTGTCTCCCGTTCACCCCTCTCTAACTCTCCCCTTCCCCACGTAACTTACTGCAATTTGTCATCCCTTTCTCTCCCCAACTCTTCTCTTCCTTCCCCTACTTAATGCTCTCCTAATCTCTCCTTTACTCTCCTCACCCCATTTTTCTCACCCTCGCAAAATCTCCCCTCCCATACCCTCCTTTCCAATTTCCTATTCATACTTCCGCTATTTTCTGCACTCCTACTCTCCCCTACTATATTCTCCCCTTCCCTATTCTTCCCCTCCCTAAGCAATAATTAACCACCAGGAATGTTTAGTTCATTTAACTTCAACAATCGGAAAGTTGCCTGGAACAACATAAACAAGGAACTCTCAGACATTCACTGGGAAATTACTGGAAGCACTTTCAACCCAACCAACCAACACACAGAAAAGCGGAAAACGGAAGCATTTTAAGTCTGTATAAAATATTTCAAAGAAAAAAAAAGACATCTTGAAAACGTATAAAGAATTTGAACGTAGAAGTCTTTACAGAAGCAATATGGTTTCTGAGCTGGCAATAAACTTTAGCTATAACAATTGAAAGAAAATCTATACAAGAAAATTACTAATACAGAATGCAAATTTTGGCATCCATACCAGATTGAAGAAAAAGGGACTTAAAAGCACCTCGAGGAATTAGAGAAAATCCAAAATCTCTTGCCGTATTAGACCTCTACATAGAGGTGATTCACATATACGTGATACAAAAGAAATAAACGACATCGTGAAAGAAAAATATGATTCAGTGTTGAATGATGTTATCGATGCCATAAACGCTGAGCACACGGATAATTTATTTCATAACTCAACTCGCCCTAAAAATTATAAATCTGAAATCGGCACAAATCCTGTGGGCTTCGAAAGAGAAAAGAACATGGTCACTCACTCACAAGACCCTATAGTTTATTCAGCTGTTATCCGTCCCGTTTCAGGCTATGTGCTGTTGCATTCTTCTGATCCCTTTCCTGATGAGACTTTTAATGAGAGTGCACTTCTTGTATGTAGTGGTATACGGTTTCAACAGGTCTTTCTTCGTTCTCTGCTACATTATACTGTAGCCCGTATTTATATACACAGATGGTATACAGTTTTCTCTCTATATCTTTCCCCTGACAATGCATTCTGTATCTCGGATGTTGCGCTCTTAATTTCATTTCTGCTGCTGCCCTTCTTGTTGTTAGGTGATTTTGACGCTCATCATCTTTGGGGAGAGTCACACTGTGACTCTCGTGGTGATCAATTGGAGACACTTCTCACTTCTCATCCTTTACATATTTTGAATATGGGTTCTCGCACCCATTTTGAGTCTCGCACTCAGTCTCTCTTGCATTGGTCTTTCTGTCTGCTCCTCGTCAGTTGCACGTGATTACGCTTGGTCTGTTCTCCCAGATTTGCGCGACAGTGATCACTTTTCCACTATTCTTACTTCTATTATGTATTCCTGGCCTCCTTGTGGCCCCTGCTGGCAATTTGGGCAAGCAAATCGGGACTTATACTCTTATCCTAAAGCTTTTTGCGGGGACCCTTCTTCGTCCTGTATTGATGAGTTGGTGCACCAGTTTTCGACTTTAGTTTTGGCTGCAGCATCATGTTCTATTCCTCAAACCTCAGGTAGGCATTCTCAGACATGTGTGCATTGGTGGTCTCCTGCGTGTGCCCGCGCAGTGTGCAAGAAACATGCTGCATGGGGTCGTCATTGATATAATCGGATCGCAGGTCGTATTTTGGATTTTAAGCTGGCAAGGGCAGTCGCTCGCCATGTCAAACGCGATGATAAATGAGCTTGTTGGGAAGAATACGTTTCTATCGTTACTTCGACTTTCCCTGTGAAAGCGTTTGAAAGAAGGCACGGAAGCTATGTGGCAAGTATGCTCCAGACCCAGCTCCCGTTTTGTGGGTTGCTGGTGTTAGCGTTGCAGAACCTCTTGAAATTGCCATGGAAATCAGGAACTATGTTGTCCGTGTCTCCTAAGGGCTTCACCTCTGTCCCTCGTTTCTCGCTTCTAAGTCTGCCAGGGAGAAATCGCCTTTGAATTTCTTTTCTAATGGGATGGAACCATATAAAGTATCTTTTACTCTCTTAGAGCTAGAGTCCACGCTTTCTGCTTGCCGGTCATCGGCAGCATACGGATATTCATATCAGTATGCTACAGCATCTGCATTCTACAGCCCTTACAGTAATTTTACGTCTTTTCAATCTTGTTTGGATATGAGGGGGTTCTCCCTCAACAATGGAAATCTATCACTGTAATACCATTTCGCAACCCAGCTACCATCTTCTTACCACCGCTTCCGTACTCTGGAGACTGCGCTCTCCCGTCTCCGCATCGGCCATACTCTCCTTACCCATGGGTATCTCATGGAGAGACACCCTATTCCTCTCATGAGGTTTGTCGGGTCCCTATTTCGGTTCTTCACTTTCTAGTGGATTGTCCAGTTTACCAGTAAGCTCACAGGATTTACCTCCACTGACGTCGCCGTCCTACTGCTCTTACCTTATCTTCCCTTCTTGCAGATGGTCCTGCCTTTCACTTACGATCACTTTTTTATTTTTTGTCAGCAACTGCTTTACTATACGAATTCTGACACATAACCCCTAATGTCCCTTCCGGCCTTTTTCTCCCCTCACCTCTGATTCCTTTTCCACCTAGCTTTATATAGAAAGATTCGTAGCCTGAGGATGAGGTCGACTACTAGTAACGTCGAGCTCATGCTAACAATCAAATCTTCCTTTTTAATTTGTTGCGAGTTGTATTACGGGTGATTGTCATTAAGCTTGGTGCATTATTATTGTGTTGAGGTTGTAATTTAGGAGTTTTATTTGTAGCCATTTTGTGGCCTTTATTATTATACCTTTATTCCTTCTTGAATTGTGATATGTTTTAAAAATTTGTATATTGTATAGTGTCAGGTGTTGCCTGGATTGTTATATGTTCATATATTACTGAGTAAGTTCCACTTTATGAACCTTGTGTACTTGTGTACTTGTGTACTTGTGAAACAACGTACATAGAAGCAGTCTGTAGGTTGTGTTAAGTTTATTTTAATGTCTTTATATATGTGCTTATTCAGTAGATTGTGTAGTGAATGTTTATTGCTCATCACCAGTGTCAATGTTACATATTGATATATGTACCTATGTATATTTGTACAAGTTTTAAATAAAATATAAAAAAAAACTTTATATAGCCCCGGCACTATTTTCCGCCCCGCAGCGCTGCATGACTCTCATAACTTTATCAATTTATTTGATTATAATAATACTAACTCCAGTCGACTTGGATTTATAGAAGAAAGATCATGCCTCTCACAACTGTTAGATCATTATAAAAAAAATCGCTGAAGCATTAGAATAAAATAATAAAGAGGCGATTCAAAGGAATTATGGAAATAAAGTGAGGCCAATTAGTACAACAGGAAATTCTGGGAAATAGATACTCATATTCCCAACAAACGAAACACAAAATATTATAATTTACAAAACAATGTCAGGTCAATGTGAAATTAAAAGCACAGCCGCAAAAGCACAGTCCTAACATTTCCTACTGTTTCTTCTCATAGCTGACAGAGAAAACTATTAGTCACATATTCGTATTATACCTTGAAGACGATATCAAAATCAGCGTGAATGTTGCCTCAGTAGGAGGCACAGAAAAATACACATATTTTTTTATTTTTAACACACTGGCCGATTCCCACCAAGGCAGGGTGGCCCGAAAAAGAAAAACTTTCACCATCATTCACTCCATCACTGTCTTGCCAGAAGGGTGCTTTACACTACAGTTTTTAAACTGCAACATTAACACCCCTCCTTCAGAGTGCAGGCACTGTACTTCCCATCTCCAGGACTCAAGTCCGGCCTGCCAGTTTCCCTGAACCCCTTCATAAATAATACTTTGCTCACACTCCAACAGCACGTCAAGTATTAAAAACCATTTGTCTCCATTCACTCCTATCAAACACGCTCACGCATGCCTGCTGTAAGTCCAAGCCCCTCGCACACAAAACCTCCTTTAACCCCTCCCTCCAACCTTTCCTAGGCCGACCCCTACCCCGCTTTCCTTCCACTACAGACTGATACACTCTTGAAGTCACTCTGTATCGCTCCATTCTCTCTACATGTCCGAACCACCTCAACAACCCTTCCTCAGCCCTCTGGACAACAGTTTTGGTAATCCTGCACCTCCTCCTAACTTCCAAACTACGAATTCTCTGCATTATATTCACACCACACATTGCCCTCAGACATGACATCTCCACTGCCTCCAGCCTTCTCCTCGCTGCAACATTCATCACCCATGCTTCACACCCATATAAGAGCGTTGGTAAAACTATACTCTCATACATTCCCCTCTTTGCCTCCAAGGACAAAGTTCTTTGTCTCCACAGACTCCTAAGTGCACCACTCATCCTTTTCCCCTCATCAATTCTATGATTCACCTCATCTTTCATAGACCCATCCGCTGACACGTCCACTCCCAAATATCTGAATACATTCACCTCCTCCATACTCTCTCCCTCCAATCTGATATCCAATCTTTCATCATCTAATCTTTTTGTTATCCTCATAACCTTACTCTTTCCTGTATTCACTTTTAATTTTCTTCTTTTGCACACCCTACCAAATTCATCCACCAATCTCTGCAACTTCTCTTCGGAATCTCCCAAGAGCACAGCATCATCAGCAAAGAGCAACTGTGACAACTCCCACTTTGTGTATGATTCTTTATCTTTTAACTCCACGCCTTTTGCCAAGACCCTCGCATTTACTTACAACCCCATCTATAAATATATTAAACAACCACGGTGACATCACACATCCTTGTCTAAGGCCTACTTTTACTGGGAAATAATTTCCCTCTTTCCTACATACTAAAACTTGAGCTTCACTATCCTCGTAAAAACTCTTCACTGCTTTCAGTAACCTACCTCCTACACCATACACCTGCAACATCTGCCACATTGCCCCCCTATCCACCCTGTCATACGCCTTTTCCAAATCCATAAATGCCACAAAGACCTCTTTAGCCTTATCTAAATACTGTTCACTTATATACTTCACTGTAAACACCTGGTCCACACACCCCTACCTTTCCTAAAACCTCCTTATTCATCTGCTATACTATTCTCAGTCTTACTCTTAATTCTTTCAATAATAACTCTACCATACACTTTACCAGGTATACTCAACAGACTTATCCCCCTATAATTTTTGCACTCTCTTTTGTCCCCTTTGCCTTTATACAAAGGAACTATGCATGCTCTCTGCCAATCCCTAGGTACCTTACCCTCTTCCATACATTTATTAAATAATTGCACCAACCACTCCAAAACTATATCCCCACCTGCTTTTAACATTTCTATCTTTATCCCATCAATCCCGGCTGCCTTACCCCCTTTCATTTTACCTACTGCCTCACGAACTTCCCCCACACTCACAACTGGCTCTTCCTCACTCCTACAAGATGTTATTCCTCCTTGCCCTATACACGAAATCACAGCTTCCCTATCTTCATCAACATTTAACAATTCCTCAAAATATTCCCTCCATCTTCACAACACCTCTAACTCTCCACATAATAACTCTCCTCTTCTATTTTTAACTGACAAATCCATTTGTTCTCTAGGCTTCCTTAACTTGTTAATCTCACTCCAAAACTTTTTCTTATTTTCAACAAAATTTGTTGATAACATCTCACCCACTCTCATTTGCTCTCTTTTTACATTGCTTCACCACTCTCTTAACATCATATATGCAGTACAATAGCAGACAGGCGATCTGAACACTGCAGGCCAAGCCACGTCTACGTACGTCATCACGAGCTACGCAATGTAGCAAGAGTAACAACGTTGCACAGATTCTGATGATGCGCGGAGACATTTGAAAGATCTTGGTGTATATATATATATATATATATATATATATATATATATATATATATATATATATATATATATATATATATATATATATATATATATATATATATATATATGCAGAATAACCACTATGAAAGAATAGTGAAATTCCAAGCGTTTCGTGACTTCTCACATTATCAAGGAACTATAAAAACGAAACATCAAAGGAAGGCATATAAAGGGTCAAGACTACACCTCACCATCACATCTCACAACAAAGCTACACCTCACCACCACATCCCACAACAAAGCTACACCTCACTATCACATCCCACAACAAAGCTACACCTCACACACGCGTGACCACATCCGACTCTGTGAAACC
Source organism: Cherax quadricarinatus (assembly GCF_038502225.1). NCBI lineage: Eukaryota > Metazoa > Arthropoda > Malacostraca > Decapoda > Parastacidae > Cherax > Cherax quadricarinatus. Next base: position 28,452,708 of record NC_091302.1, read on the forward strand.
CACCTACTACTCTACCCAAAAATTAAGATTTATTACTTGTTAAATGTATCATTAAATTCTTCCCAAATTTTATTAATTATAAATGAATCCAATTTGTATAAACCAAAGGAAACATTCACATTATTTTCAGAACTGCTTTTTATGAAATATGATTCAATTATATTCCTGTCGACCATGGACTTGCTTGATACAACTTTCTCAACTTTTTGAAAATCAATTGGATGGTTAAAATCTCTCACACGAATAAATAGAGCATTAGAATCTTGTCCGGTTCTAATGATATATTTATGTCTTTTTTTTTTTTTTTTTTTAAACAGGGTTTGACAAGGTTAAGGATCCCTAGCTTTATTGATAAGCTATTTACAGGTTAAGGATTCCTAACTTTATTGGCAAGCTAAGAGCTGTTACCTACATCAGCTCATTTGAAAGCATTTTTATTGTTATGAGACATACAAGTAGGGAACAGGATGAAGTTGGAGCCATCTGTGGGCCAGCATTTTCATTTGATCAACTGACTTTATCTCGTTGACATCATTATCCTGTACGAATGTGTTCCATACTCGAATCATCCTGGGTATATATGATCTCAGATGGAGTGATGTTCTGGAGAAAGGTACAGCCAGAGAGAAGTTGCTGCTTTCTGCCCGTCTTGTGGCATAAAAGTTTGTTTCACGCTGTCCTCGAAGTGGATCCAAGTGTGGCACTTTGACAATATTGGCCTTGTATATAACAGTAAGGCCACCCACATCTCTCCTATGTTGAAGGCTTTGCTGAAATGACAGATCTATCCAGGATGAGTCCAGGCGAGAGATGAGGTGTCTTGCTCTGTTCTCTACTCTGTCAAGCAGTCGCAGATGAGAGGGGGGGGGGCAGGCAAACCAAGAAAGTGGAGCATACTCAAGGTGTGAGCGAACTTGTGCCTCGTACAGGATCTTGCAACCCCTTCTGTCAAGCAGATGCGAGATACGGCGAAGTGCTGTAAGCTTCCTGGCTGCCTTGTATGCAAGATTTACAACATGGTTCTTTATGGTTAGCTTGGAGTCAAATTTCACCCCAAGGATATCAACTTCTTCTCCAGGTGCCAACACCCTCCCATTCATCCTTACTACAGCACCAACATTACCATCATGGTGCCTACAGACGATCATCATTTGCGTTTTCTCAGGTGCAAATGTTACTTGCCATCTATTTCCCCAAGCTGATATAGCTCTCAGCTGGTGATTGATGTAGCTTAGAGCAGCTGGCATTTCTTTCGTTTTAATCTTATTTCGAGACTTTTACCAGTTTGACCGCAAATTTTACAAGGAATCTTATAGAAACCTCCGTCAGCATTTTGGGGGGAATTCTTTATCAAAAGTTTTTTTTTACTATATCAAGATTTTTAAATACAACTTTGATATTAAAAGTCTTAAGAAGAGAAGGAATATCAACCAAGTTTTCATGGTAAGGGAGAACCAACATATTTTTAGTTGAAAAAGGCTGGTTGTCCCTTTTTGGATCGTAAAAAGTATTTCTAGCAATTTTAAAAGATTTATCAGTTACGTTTCTTGTGTATTTCAGATTATTACCTATTTTATAAATTTTGGATATTTCTTCATCTATGAACTCTGGACTACAAATACTTAAAGTTCTCAAAAACATTGATGAGAAAACCGACAGTTTAACTCTACCTTGATGTGATGAATAAAGTGTACATAGGTTTACAGGTTTTCTGTAAATTTTAAATTTCAAGCCATTGTTACCCTTAAAAATTAAAACGCCTAGAAAAGTCAACGAGTTATTTGCTTCGAACTCAACAGCAAAGTTTGTAAAAAACTTTGTAGGAAAGCCCTGCTTAAAAAGTGCTTTAAAGTGATCTCTGTCATTGAGACTTTTGGAAGAGTCAGTTCAACATCCTCCAGTGTGGGAGTCTGATAATTAAAGCCTGGGAAATACTGTTTCGGACATCGAACTTTTCGATTATCACCTAGGAATCAATTAAGTTCAAACACCAGAGTTCCACTGTATGTCTATTCTTAATCCTCATTTTTTTATGCTGGCAAGGAGGTGCAGAGGGCTTAAGATAAGCAGGAGTTATAGTACCCAGTGTTTTGAATAGATTTTTGGCTATGTGTCCGGCTAGTTTGTGTGGAACAGTTTGTATACCTGTTGTGATAAGACAGATAGGAAATGTGGTCAATGGATTTTACCGAAGAACTATCTACATCTCCACTCCCAAATTCTTAGAAGAATTTTAGTACATCAGTCTTCCCTCTCAGCTTTAAACAAGATGGCAAACGCAGTTATCAATATACTCAACTCTACCAAGAACATCACTACCGAAAAGCACAGATTCCTGATTCTACTCGGAGGAGAAGTGGCAAACAACACCACATTGGTCATTTCAAGAAGCACAATTTTCGTTGCTGCTAAGACCACGTCTTCGATCAGAGACCTCACCAGGAAGAGAATCCCCTTGACAAACCTAACAGTAACGATGACGTGTGCACGATACCATACGGAGGATACAACAAGAATTATGTAGAACACTAAAATCGTTCTTCACTGGTCAGAGAACATAGAAATACATGTAAAGGGAACGTTACCAGCAATATTTGTGTCTTGCACAGACAAAGCAAAATTGATGTACAGAGAATCCAGCATTACTAAGCGCCACTGCACTGAAGCATCCTCAATTGCTACATGCAGCATAAAAGAGTAAAGAACTGGAAAATACATCATCTCGACTACCCTTTCACATATGATATTATCCCACGCTGATCCTGATGCCACGTGACACAAACTCTTCACTAATGACCTGTTTTCTCTACAATATATACAATGTTTTCCCTTTCTCTTGTATCGTTACCAAGGTCTCAGGACAGAAAAAGTATCAAATAAAGATGTCCTAATTGTATGTCCGTGTGTCTTTTCATCCATTTCAAATTATTATACCTTCTACGTTCGTATGATGTTCGTAACACAAGAGCACTGTAGGTAAATATGGGAGGAGGAGGAGGAAGAATAAAAATTGAAAGAGGAGGAGGACGATAAGACGAAGGAGAGAAATTGGAGGAGAAAGATGAAAAGGAAGAGAGAAAATGATTAGAAGGAGGGGGAAGTGAAGGAGGAGGAAGAGGAGGAGGAGGAGGAGAAGAATGATGAGCAGGCAGATCTCGAGTGGAGAGAGGGAGAGTGAAAGGTTGAGTGGGATGAGTGGCCCATTAGTGAGAGGGAGAGGCAGAGGACTTGGTGCGTGATGAAGAATTGTTCACTCTGTTATTCACCCTTCATCAAGCAGCCAGGAACAGGAAGACCAGTTGAAGGACAGGGAGAGAGACGGGAAGACCAGCTGAAAGACAGGGAGAGAGGTGGGAAGACCAGGTGGAAAACATGGAAAGAGATAGGAAGACCAGTTGGAAGACAGAGAGAGACGGAAAGACCAGATGGGAGACATGGAAAGAGACAGGAAGACTAGCTGGAAGACAGATAGAGACGGAAGGATTAGCTGAAAGAGAGGGACAGAGACACGAAGACGAGGTGAAAAAAACAGGGAAAGAGCCAGGTAGACCAGCTGAAAGACACGGAGTGAACGAGACAGGAAAACCAGCTGAAATACTGGGAGAGCCGAGAAGACGAGCCGAAAGACAGGAGACTGGAAGAGCAGCAGAAAGACAGAGAAACACACACGCGCGCACACAGGAATTATGCTTTACATAGCCTTGTTAGCAGATGATTCCCATATAATGAAGAGGATAGAACAAGGGACCAGGATGAGCAGACAAATAGTCACTGGAATATCCACCGAGCAAACGCAGTTATCTGGCTGGAAGACGCTGAGAGGAGACTGAACACTGACTACCATCTCGGGATGAGATAAACTCAAGGAAACAGTCCGAGAGAAGACCTAGAAATATGCAGTACCCCGATCCTGTCCACAGTAGCGAAATTTAAATATTCTGTTCAGATTATGCCCTTGGAGGATTAATAACCCAAGAAAGCCTTTCTGGCTAATGATATTGGGATTATTTGATCTTATTTCTCTGGATGCGACCAGAAACAGTCACCTAGCAGTTTGGCACCTACTTACTGACTGGTGAACAAAAGCAACAGGTGCATGGAAACCTCCCCAGCGTTCTCACTCGTCTCGGATTCGATCCCGGGACCTTCAGTTGCGAGTCAAATGTGCTAGCATCGTAATACAAACATAAAAGTGGCGTATAGAAACTTGCAAATTGCCACGATTAAAACACACTCTTCCTCATTCATGATACTTACTCTTGAGTACGTGGCATCTGTATACAGCTCATTCTTAGTACAGCAAAAAGTGAAACCCGAGAAGAAACAGTGGACTGTATCGAGAATAGTAAATGAGTTGAGGAAAATGAAGTATTATGAAAGAATCAAGAGTTAGCTAAAATTCACACCACTTGAGAAGCCAAGACAAGAGGGCTATCATTCTAATATACCAAATACTCTAAGGCATAGAAGAGTAGAAAAAACAAAGGTTCTCTAGGAGGGGTTGAACAAGAACAAGGAGGCACAGCTGGAATATACACCTCCAAATGAGCTACGGGAATATTTGAAAGAATTTATTCAAATTAAACTTGGTAAGAAGTGAATTTGACATGCACAATGACGCAGGGGAATTAAAATCCGTATCGGGGTTCCTGAATCGATATGACAGGACACTGTCACTCAGTTGAAAGTTAAGAGGCGGGACCAATACCTGGAGTTTAATCAACTCTCACAATCTTAGATAAATAGTTACAAATGAGTAATTACACAGAGTAAAACCCAAACCTTGAGCTAAACATCTCCAATACTAAATCCGAAGGAAAATACCAGTGAATAACCAGGTGATAACTGTAGCCTCTGTGAGCAACGTCTTCACCAGTTACAGTGTACATTACTTAACGAACTGACTTTACAGCAATTCCAAGAGCACGAAATTTTTCATAAGCCTCTATTTGTATTTCTCGGTTAGATTAGGCAGAGTTAGGTTGACATATATTAATATATATTAATGTATAATTATCCGACGATAATGAAAACAGGGGTTGCCTGCGTCTGGCAGAACGGGGCGTTTTGCAAAATATTGAACATGCATTTTCTGCCGAATTAAAAAAAAACAACTTGTCGGATTGTCTGCTGAATAACTTGATAAATCTGCACACAGAGAGGAAGGTTGTCCTGGTATATGCTGATACTCTAACTTGTTCTGACACAAGACTCGGACAGCAAGGAGGTACACGGTACCATAAACTTAACACAGTACACAATAACCCACACTTAGGAGACTGAAACTTATAACGACGTTTCGGTCCGACTTGGATTATTAACTACTCACTAGTTAATAATTCAAATCGGAACGAAATGTCGTCATACGTTTGTCTACCAAGTAAGTTATTTGTATAGTCTTCCAGTTACGGTATTGTGTCTTCCATTCTTTAACTTAACATAAGAATACAAAACAATCTAACCTAACGTCAATTTCTGAACGTTCTCTATTTACATAACGAAGTATCCCCCGGAGGGGGAGACCTTACTAAGTTCCCTGAGCATCCCCCGGAGGGGGAGACCTTACTAAGTTCCCTGAGCATCCCCCGGAGGGGAGACCTTACTAAGTTCCCTGAGCATCCCCCGGAGGGGAGACCTTACTAAGTTCCCTGAGCATCCCCCGGAGGGGGGACCTTACTAAGTTCCCTGGGCATCCCCCGGAGGGTGGACATTACTAAGTTCCCTGAGCATCCCCCGGAGGGGAGACCTTACTAAGTTCCCTGAGCATCCCCCGGAGGGTGGACCTTACTAAGTTCCCTGAGCATCCCCAGGAGGGGGGACCTTACTAAGTTCCCTGAGCATCCCCCGGAGGGTGGACCTTACTAAGTTCCCTGAGCATCCCCCGGAGGAGGGACCTTACTAAGTTCCCTGAGCATCCCCCGGAGGGGGGACCTTACTAAGTTCCCTGAGCATCCCCCGGAGGGGGGACCTTACTAAGTTCCCTGAGCATCCCCCGGAGGGGGGACCTTACTAAGTTCCCTGAGCATCCCCCGGAGGGGGGACCTTAATAAGTTCCCTGAGCATCCCCCGGAGGGGGGACCTTAATAAGTTCCCTGAGCATCCCCCGGAGGGGGGACCTTACTAAGTTCCCTGAGCATCCCCCGGAGGGGGGACCTTACTAAGTTCCCTGAGCATCCCCCGGAGGGAGGACCTTAATAAGTTCCCTGAGCATCCCCCGGAGGGAGGACCTTAATAAGTTCCCTGAGCATCCCCCGGAGGGGGGACCTTACTAAGTTCCCTGAGCATCCCCCGGAGGGGGGACCTTACTAAGTTCCCTGAGCATCCCCCGGAGGGGGGACCTTACTAAGTTCCCTGAGCATCCCCCGGAGGGGGGACCTTACTAAGTTCCCTGAGCATCCCCCGGAGGGGGGACCTTACTAAGTTCCCATAGCATCCCCCGGAGGGGGGACCTTAATAAGTTCCCTGAGCATCCCCCGGAGGGGGGACCTTACTAAGTTCCCTGAGCATCCCCCGGAGGGGGGACCTTACTAAGTTCCCTGAGCATCCCCCGGAGGGGGGACCTTACTAAGTTCCCTGAGCATCCCCCGGAGGGGGGACCTTACTAAGTTCCCTGAGCATCCCCCGGAGGGGGGACCTTAATAAGTTCCCTGAATTTTGCTTTTTACACTTTTGTCTTCCAATTTCTCGTTTTTATTTCGCTCATAATTCGAGAACGCCTCAATCGATCGGCTTGAAATTTTCAATATTCGTGCACCCATTTCCAGCATCCTGGAATGGCTCCAGTAACTCTCACTGGCGCTGCTTCCAATGTTCAAAAGTGTTTCCTAATTCGATAACAGAGAGAGTGAAATTTAAGTGTGTCGATGAAGATTAAATCATTTTATAAATACGTAAAAATAGCGTGAAATTTCAGTCCACCTCTTTGGCTCGGCTTCAGTATTTAATAGGTGATGTTATTTCCGGACAAGATAGACCCCATTAAGTTTTTTCTTTGAGTACAAGCAAATTCGTTGATGTAGTAAAATAGTTAAAACAAACTTGGAATCAGTGGAGCCTAAACCATAACTTAATAATGACATATCTGATCGGATTCAAATCTTCACCATTAGTGTGTTTCCCAGTGAGCAATGTTCATGCTGTTATTGGCGGGCATATGTCTCAGTCTGCTAATTTTATTCAATTAGTGGTGATATTTACCTTCAATAACTAAAGAATGATTCTTCTGATCATCATCAAAATATTAATGATGGTACGTTCTGTAAGAGAATTATTATTATTATTATTATAATTATGGGGAAGCGCTAAACCAGTAGGATTATGCAGCACGCGTTCTGTAAGAACAATGATACCTCACACGTTTAGTCTGGATAAATATAAATGTGAATCAGGTTTACGATCTATTAATGGGCTGTTGAGGTTACTGTAGAAAGGAATACCCGTTAGCAGGTAATGTTAGCGAGTGTAAATTGCTGCAGTATTAGCTGCAAAAATATTATAATATATATATATATATATATATATATATATATATATATATATATATATATATATATATATATATATATATGCAAGGAATTCGCGAGAGCATGCGAAATATACACAAACACTGATCTCTGGCTGAAGGAGACTCGAACCTACGAACCTTAGGACAAGGTACGCAGTGCTTTACCAATCTACCCACACTGGACAATACCTTGACGTGTAGCATCCGCTACCCACACTGGACACGCATCCGCTACACGCCAAGGTATTGTCCAGTGTGGGTAGATTGGTAAAGCACTGCGTACCTTGTCCTAAGGTTCGTAGGTTCGAGTCTCCTTCAGCCAGAGATCAGTGTTTGTGTATATTTCGCATGCTCTCGCGAATTCCTTGCATTGTTCAAATCTCTAGTAAGGCTGATGCATGCAGGGGATGAGATGAAAAGTTGTAAGCCTTCTCCCTGAAAGCTGGCTGCCTCGGATCAAACGTGTAGCGGATGCTACACGCCAAGGTATTGTCCAGTGTGGGTAGATTGGTAAAGCACTGCGTACCTTGTCCTAAGGTTCGTAGGTTCGAGTCTCCTTCAGCCAGAGATCAGTGTTTGTGTATATTTCGCATGCTCTCGCGAATTCCTTGCATTGTTCAAATCTCTAGTAAGGCTGATGCATGCAGGGGATGAGATGAAAAGCTGTAAGCCTTCTCCCTGAAAGCTGGCTGCCTTGGATCAAACGTGTAGCGGATGCTACACGCCAAGGTATTGTCCAGTGTGGGTAGATTGGTAAAGCACTGCGTACCTTGTCCTAAGGTTCGTAGGTTCGAGTCTCCTTCAGCCAGAGATCAGTGTTTATATATATATATATATATACATATATATATATATATATATATATATATATATATATATATATATATATATATATATATATATATATATACATATATATATATATATATATATATATATATATATATATATATATATATATATATATATATATATATAATAAGATCACAGTAAACAGGCTATAATACAATATGCAAACCAACTACAGTTAAAAATAGTGAACTTCCAAGCGGTTTCGTGATTTCTCACACTATCAAGGAATTGTAAAAATAAAAGATCAGCAGAAAGCATGTAAGGGCGAGATTACACCTTACAGTCAACCTACAACACCTCACCCATCCCTTTATGATGATACACGTGAGATAGTTAATGACGTGTCAAACATAGCTTATATTCTACCCAAGTTTTATGATTTTAACTTAAATTCTTCACAGATTTTATTAATTATAAATTAATTTAGTTTATATAATTATTAACCAATATTCAGATTAATTTCAAAACTTATTTTTATGAAGCTTAATTCTATTGTAGTCGTCAACGATGGACCTTAAATGTAAATAACAAAAAGGCACAATACCGTGACTGGAACGATACACAAATAACCCTGCCTATATATAGCCGTCCTGCTCCTCCTCTGTTAGTGTGACTTTGTCAATGGTCCAAGTCGGACCGAAACGTCGTCGTAAGCTTCTGTCTTTTATGTGCGGGTTATTTGTGGACCTTAAATGTAGATGAACGGCTCATAGAACCGACAAGTTGATAAATTAGACACACGATCAACACTATGGTATCTTTAATGAGGAAACGTTTCGTCACACAGTGGCTTCATCAGTCCATACAAAGAAGAATAGTGATGAACAGTAGGAGTCTGAGGTAACCAGTCCCTCAGCCTTGAGTCGATATAATCAGTCCATCAATCATGAAAATAATACAGCATATGTGCAAAGAAGTGGCTTATATACTGTAGACAGGTGAGGTGCAGCAGTCGTAGGAGGATTTGTGAAATGTGATACCACCTACGACTGCTGCACCTCACCTGTCTACAGTATATAAGCCACTTCTTAGCACATGTGCTGTATTATTTTCAAGACTGATGGACTGATTACATCGACTCAAGGCTGAGGGATTGATTACCTCAGACTCCTCCTGTTCATCATCATTCTTCTTTGTATGAACTGATGAAGCCGCTGTGTGACGAAAAGTTTCCTCGTTAAAGATATCCGAGTGTTGCAGGTGTGTCTACTTTATCAACCATGGACCTGCTTGATACACCTTTCTCGGCCTTTTGAAAATCAATTGGATGGTTAAAATTTCTCATATGAATAAACAGAGCATTAGACACTGGTCCAATTCTAAAGCTATGAATTAATGCTTTGTGTGTGTGTGTACTCACCTAATTGTGGTTGCAGGGGTCGATACTCAGCTCCTGGGCCTGCCTCTTGACTGACCGCTACTGGGTCCTCCCTCTCCTTGCTCCATAAGCTTTATCATATCTCGCCTTAAAGCTATGTATGATTCCTGCCTCCACTTCATCACTTGTCAGATTATTCCAACTTCTTAACAACTCTGTGGCGGAAGAAATACTTCCTAACATCCCTTTGGCTCATCTGAGATTTCAACATCCAATTGTGACCCCTTGTTTCTGTGTCCCATCTCTGGAACATCCTGTCTCTGCCCACCTTATCTATTCCACATAGTATTTTGTATGTCGTTATCATGTCACTCCTGACCTTCCTGTCCTCCATTGTCGTCAGACTGATTTCCCTTAACCTTTCTTCCTAGGACATTTCCCTTAGCTCTAGAACCAACCTTGTTGCAAACCTTTGCACTTTTTCTAATTTCTTGACGTGCTTGACCAGGTGTGGGTTCCGAACTGGTGCTGCATACTCCAGTATAGGCATGACGTACACGGTGTACAGTGTCTTGAAAGATTCCTTACTTAGGTATCGGAATCCTAATCTCAGGCTTGCCAGGCGCCCATATGCTGCAGCAGTTATCTGTTTGATGTGTGCTTCCGGAGACATGCTCGGTGTTATACTCACGCCAAGAACTTTCTCCTTGAGCGAATATTGTAGTCGTTGGCCACCTAGCCTATACTCTGTCTGCGGTCTTCTTTGCCCTTCTCCGATCTTCATGGCTTTGCATTTGGCAGGGTTGAATTCGAGAAGCCAGTTGCTGGACCACGTGTCCAGCCTGTCCAGGTCTCTTTGAAGGCCTGCCTGAACCTCATCTGATTTAATTCTCCTCATTAATTTCACATCATCAGCGAACAGGGACACCTCTGAGTCCATCCCTTCCATCGTGTCATACACATATACGAAAAATAGCACTGGTCCTAGGACCGACCCCTGTGGGACCCCGCTCGTCACGGGTGCCCATTGTGTTACCTCATCACGTACCATGACTCGTTGTTGCCTCCCTGTCAGGTATTCTCTGATCCATTGAAGTGCCCTTCCCGTTATACGCGCCTGATCCTCTAGTTTTTGCACTAATCTCTTGTGAGGAATTGTGCCGAAGGCCTTCTTGCAGTCCAAGAAGATGCAATCAACCCACTCCTCTCTCTCGTCTGTTACATTATTATAAAACTCCCGAAGGTTTGTGACACAGGATTTGCCTTCCATGAAACCGTGCTGGTTTTCATTTATACTTTGTTCCGTTCCAGGTACTCCACCACTCTCCTCCTGATAATCATCTCCATGACTTTGCATACTATACACGTCAGTGACATTGGTCTGTAGTTCAGAGCCTCTTTTCTGTCTCCTTTTTTAAAAATGGGAACTACATTTGCCGTCTTCCATACTTCAGGTTGTTGCCCAGTTTCAAGGGATGTGATGAAGATTGTGGTTAATGGGACACAGGGCATTTTTGCTCCCTCTCTAAGGACCCACTGGGAGATGTCCGGTCCCATTGCTTTTGAGGTATCAAGGTCACTTAGCAGCTTCTTCACCTCCTCCTCAGTTGTGTGTATGTCATCCAGCACTTGTTGGTGTATTCTTTGTTGGTGTCCCCCTCTGCCCTGTCTTTCCAGAGTCCTTCTTGTCTCCACTGTGAATACTTCCTTAAATCTCTTGTTGAGCTCCTCACATACCTCTAGATCGTTTCGTGTGAGTTCCCCACCTTCTTTCCTCAGCCTGATCACCTGGTCTTTGACTGTTGTCTTTCTCCTAATGTGGCTATACAGCAGTTTCGGTCCAGACTTGACTTTTGATGCTATGTCATTTTCATACTGTCGCTGGGCCTCCCTTCTTGTCTGTGCATACTCGTTTCTGGCTCATCGACTGATCTCTTTATTTTTCTGGGTTCTTTGCCTTCTGTACCTCTTCCATTCTCTAATGCACTTAGCTTTTGCCTCCATACACCTTGGGAACAAACCTTTCCTCTGCCTCCTTGCATTTTGTTGTTACATATTCCATCATTTCGTTTACTGATTTTCCTACCAGTTCTGTCCCACTGAACCTTCCGCAGGAAGTTTCTCATACCTGTGTAGTCCTCTCTTTTATAGTTTGGCTTTTCCCAATCGACTCCTGTTACCCTCCCCACTTGCAGCTCTAATATGTAACCAAAACTCAGAACTGTCAGTGGAACGCCTTCCATCTGAGAAAAAACTAATGATAAAATTAATAAATAAACAAATGAACGACTCTATCAATAATAAGAATATTGTCTTTTGAGGATTTTACTTAAAATTTAAATATAATAAAAGTGGCCGTTGGTTCTGGTGCTGTATTTGGGCAGGAGTAGGTAAGGCCCTGGATGGATCTCTGATGTAAAAGACGATGTACGTAATCTTGGGCGGATGGTACCAGTCCGATGTTTTGGAATCTCCTGTACTACTTAGTTGGAGCATCACAGGTAGGATAAATAAGGGCCGGTAGTAGTCGGACAATATTAATTAGTCCAATTAACAAGTATCTTGCTCCCTTATCTGGCGTCTACCCTGGATGAACACGCCAGGAGCAGAGCTGGTAATTAGGAAAAATAGACTGGTTACCAACAGTTAGGCAAATATAACATTTAAGAATGAAAAAGAGTGGTATTAAATGCCAAAATCATTACTGGTAACCAACAAACAAAAGAAAACAACGAACAGTAATACTCCTGGTAGATCACCTTACCTGATCAGGAGAAGAGTGGAGGTGAAGTGACTCTACAAACTTCAACCCACACCAGGTAAGGTCAATACTATCAGGAGTAGAAATTGAAGCACATCAGACACCAGGAACTAGAGTTTTGCCCCAGCCCGCCAGAGGGGAGTGTGCGACGTAAATCGCTAATGGTTCCTGGTTGCCTGAACAACCCTAACCCCACTTATAACCCACTTTTCCCTCACAGAACCACGTGATCGCTAACTCCAAGGGGCCTATCATGTGTGATGTCCTCAATGTCTGAACTGCTCAGGGTGATCACAAGGTCCAGTCTTGCTGGTCCATCCTCCCCTCTCTCTCTGGTAGTGTCCCTGACGTGTTGATGCATGAGGTTTTCCAGTACCACATCCATCATCTTGGCTCTCCATGTGTCAGGACCCCAGTGAGGCTCCAGGTTTTCCCAGTCAATCTCCCTGTGGTTGAGATCACCCATAACCAGTAACTTTGCACGATTGAACTCTTCGCGCCACCTCAGCCAGTGTGTCCACCTTCGCTCTGTTGTTCTCTTCATATTCCTCTCTTGGCCTCCTGCAGTTCTGTGGTGGGTTATACATCACTGCAATGACTACCTTTTGTTCCCAGACTAAATTGTAGCTACTATGTAGTCCCTTTCTCCAATCTCGCCCATGCCTTCCATTTCCTCAAAACCCCATCGGTTTTTTAAGAGTAGTGCAGCCCCTCCTTCCCCTCTGCTCATTCTGCCCTTCCTCAGGATCTGATATCCCGGTGGGAAGACTGCGTCTGTTATTGTCTCAGTGCATTTCGTTTCTGTGACTGCTATGATGTCTGGGGACTTCTCATTCATTCTTACATGCCACTCCTCATATTTATTTGTTAAACCATCTGCGTTCGTGTACCACACCTTCAACTTCTTATCTATCATGGTGGTCCTGGGAAAATATTGGGGTTGGGGGAGTGGAAGCCCTGGAGGGTGCATATGGGGGTTTGCAGTGTGGGTGGGGTTTGTGATGGGGTGGTGAGGACAGAGTGTCCATGGGGAGTTGCTGTAGAGGTGGGGTTTGTTATGTGGGGGTGGGAGGAGAGGGAACAGTGTGTGGGTTTTGGTTTAGATTCTTCAGTTGCTTTCGGGTTGTCGTGGTTGGAGTCCTTCTGAGTCTGGGTTCTGCTCATCTTCATCAATGTGTATGTGTATGAGTGTGTGTGTGTGTGTGTGTGTGTGTGTGTGTGTGTGTGTGTGTGTGTACTCACCTAATTGTGGTTGCAGGGGTCGAGACTCAGCTCCTGGCCCCTCCTCTTCACCGACCGCTACTAGGTCCTCTCTCCCCCTGCTCCATGAGCTTTATCATACCTCGTCTTAAAACTATGCATAGTTCCTGCCTCCACTACATCGCTTGCCAGACTATTCCACTTTCTAACTACTCTATGACTGAAGAAATACTTCCTAACATCCCTTTGACTCATCTGAGTCTTCAGCTTCCAATTGTGACCCCTTGTTTCTGTGTCCAATCTCTGGAACATCCTGTCTCTGTCCACCCTGCCTGTTCGACGCAGTATTTTGTATGTCGTTATCATGTCTCCCCTGACCCTTCTGTCCTCCAGTGTTGTCAGACCGATTTCTCTTAACCTTTCTTCATAGGACATTCCTCTTAGCTCTGGACCTAGCCTTGTTGCAAATCTTTGCACTTTCACTAATTTCTTGACGTGTTTGATCAGGTGTGGGTTCCAAACTGGTGCTGCGTACTCCAGTATGGGCCTGACGTACACAGTGTATAAAGCCTTGAACGATTCCTTACTGAGGTACCGGAACGCTATTCTCAGGTTTGCCAAGCGCCCATATGCCGCAGCAGTTATCTGGTTAATGTGTGCTTCTGGCGATGTACTCGGTATTATACTCACTCCTAGGTCTTTCTTCTTGAGTGAGGTTTGCAGCCTTTGGCCACCTAGCCTATACTCTGTCTGCAGTCTTCTTTGCCCTCCTCCGATCTTCATGACTTTGCATTTGGCGGGGTTAAATTCTAGGAGCCAGTTTCTGGACCACACATCCAGCCTGTCCAGGTCTCTTTGTAGACCTGTCTGGTCCGCGTCCAATTTAATTCTCTTCATTAACTTCACATCATCTGTAAACAGGGACACTTCTGAGTCTATCCCTTCCGTCATGTCGTTCACATATACCAAGAATAGCACTGGTCCCAGGACTGACCCCTGTGGGACCCCGCTCGCCACTGGCGCCCACTGTGATACCTCATCACGGACCATGACTCGCTGTTGCCTCCCTGTTAGGTATTCTCTGATCCATTGAATTGCCCTTCCTGTTATACGTGCCTGTTCCTCTAGATTCTGTACTAATCTCTTGTGAGTAACTGTGTCGAAGGCCTTCTTGCAGTTCAAGAAAATGCAATCAACCCACCCCTCCCTCTCATTTCTAACTTCAGTTACCACTCTCCTCCTGATAATCTTTTCCATGACTTTGCGTACTATACACGTCAGTGACACTGGTCTATAATTTAGTGCTTCATTTCTGTCTCCATTCTTAAAGATGGGGACTACATTTTCCTTCTTCCATACTTCAGGTAGTTGCCCAGTTTCAAGGGAAGTGTTGAAGATTTTGGTTAGTGGCACACATTGTGTCCCTGCTCCCTCTCTAAGGACCCATGGAGAGATGTCCGTTCCCACCGCCTTTGAGGTATCAAGGTCACTTAGGAGCTTCTCCACCTCCTCCTCAGTTGTGTGTAATTCATCCAACACTTGTTGGTATATCCCTTGTTGCTGAACGCCACTGTTTTGTCTCCCCGTTGTCCTTCAGCCTCCACTGTAAATAATTCCTGAAATCTCATATTGAGCTCCTCACATACCTCCTGGCCGTTTCTTGTGAGCTCCCCACCTTCTTTCCTCAGCCTGATTACCTGGTCCTTGACTGTTGTCTTCCTCCTGATGTGGCTGTAGAGTAGTTTCAGGTCAGACTTGACTTTCGATGCTATGTCATTTTCATACTGCCGCTGCGCCCCCCTTCTTATCTGTGCTTACTCGTTTCTGGCTCGTCGACTAATCTCTTTATTCTCATGAGTCCTTTGCCTTCTGTACTTTTTCCATTTTCTAGAGCACTTAGTTTTTGCGTCCCTGCACCTTCGGGTAAACCAAGAGCTCGTTCTGTCCTTCCCATTATTTCTGTTACACTTGGGAACAAACCTTTCCTCTGCCTCCTTGCATTTTGTTGTTACAAAGTCCATCATTTCGTTTACTGATTTTCCTACCAACTCCTGTTCCCACTGAACCTCCTGCAGGAAGGTCCTCATTCCTGTGTAGTCCCCCTTTTATAATTTAGCTTTT
>NC_091302.1:28473563-28493563 GCF_038502225.1 Cherax quadricarinatus
CCAGCAAGTGTACCTCACTAACACTAATTAGGGTCACATGTCAGCCAGCAGCTGTACCTCACTAACACTAACATGGTTCACATGTCAGCCAGCAATTGTACCCCACCAGCACTAATTAGGTTCACATGTCAGCCAGCAACTATGCCCCACCAACACTAATGAGGCCTCACCCTTCAACAAGCATTAAACTTAATTCCCTAACATTATCTAGGGCAGCTGAGCAATTGGTGAGGGAGAGGCACTGAACATATTTGAGGATGACTTAATTTAGATTATTAAAACCCGGAGGGTTAATATCCCTTAATAACCCAGAGAAGCCATGCAGTGAGGCTTATTTCCTTTGGTGTTATGTCTTCTGATGGATGGAACCTACTCCGGGCTAGGTTACGTAAGGTTCTTCAGGAAACAGGACAAGTGTTTCCTGACGCGGGTCCTAGTCATGTGACTCGCCGCTGGAGCTTTTCGTCATCTGGCAGAGGCCTTCCGCTATAGGCGACTAATTCCTAGGTACCACTCAACTGCTGGGTAAATAGCGGAAGGTGATGGAACTTGGCCATCTTCTTACCCGGCCTCTTATCGATCCCATGGCTTCTCGGTTGTGAGTCAACACTCAGCTAGTGGAAAATGTATGAAGTGCACAGAAACTATCCACGGAGATATTACCCTCATAGGAGGTAATACCATTCAAGGAGTTACTACAGTTCTGGGAGTTACTACTGTGGCATGCAAAGAGTATGTTACAATTTATTTGACGTATGTGAACACTCCCATGTAGGCTGCCTCTCAACCAACAAACTGGGTGCTAGAGGTTTAACTATTTATTAGGGTACCGGTCGTTAAATCAGTACCTCGGTTCATTGTCCAATCACAGGCGATGTGGTATCACTCGTGGTCAGCATTTGCCAGACTCGCCTAACAGCTGGCTGAGTATGGTACTTTCTCTCTCTGGCTGCTGTTTGCCATTCATTGACACCGTGGTACACTGATATTCAACTCCTGTACATAGTGTACATAATTGTATATATATCTCGTGAAGGAAATACAAGTTAAATAGTACTGCTGAGTTTGTTTTGCTCCAAAAACCCATTACGACCAGGTCACAAGCCATTCTTACCTGTGTTCGTATTACCATTCTGGGAGGTATACTACCCTCAAGGGAGGGACTACCCTCCTGGGAGGTTCTACCCTCCTGGGAGGTTCTACCCTCTTGGGAGGTTTTACCCTCTTGGGAGGTTCTATCCTCTTGGGAGGTTCTACCCTCTTGAGAGGTTCTCCCCTCTTGGGAGGTACTACCCTCCAGGGAGGTACTACTGTCCAGGGAGGTACTACTGTCCATGGACGTAGTACTGTCCATAGAGGTACTGCTATCCAGGGAGGTACTACCGTCCAGAGAGGTACTACCGTCCAGGAAGGTACTACTGTCCAGGTACGCACTACCGTCCAAGGAGGTACTGCTTTTCAGGGAGGTACTACCGTCAAGGCCAGAGTGATACCTCTGTCAAAGAAGTTACCACTGTCAAGGGAGGCACTACCATACAGGAAGGTAACACCAGCCGCTGAGGTACTATTGTTACAGAAGGTACTTCCATCCTTGAAAGTACTACCGTCCAGGTTTGAGCTACCGTCCAATGAGATACCATCATCTAGGGAGATATTACTTCTAAGGGAGGTACTATCTTCTAGGAACCTAATAAACCTCCAGGGAGGTACTACATCATCAAGGGAAGTACTACCGTCGTTGGAGGGGCCAGCGTCTATGGAGGTACTACTCTCCAGGTAAGTACTACCGTCAAGGGAAGTACTACCGTCGTCGGAGGGGTTACCTTCAAGGAGTACTTCCCTATTCCCATTCACACAAGATGCGAGTCTGGCGATGACTTCAGACACATGTAAGCCAAGATAAGGGAGAATGTCTCACCTTCTTAAAGAATTATGTTTTAACATCATTTACATGAAAATGTATTAAGACACAGAAGTGAATACGAGTGAAAGAGTTTTACAAGAGTTAGTCTCAGATAAGACTTTGATGATTATTATGTCGAAAGGTAAAAGTATTTAGGTATATAATGTATGAAGAAGCGTGTAGAAGGTTATTGGACTGTGAGTAAAAGGAAGGATATATTGCAGGAAGGAAGGAAGGAGGGGGAGCTGGAGGGATGGAGTGAGAGAGAGAGAGAGAGAGAGAGGGAAGGAAGGAAGGAAGAGGTAGGAAGGGAAGATGCGAAGGTGAAGGGAGAGAGGGAGGAAGGAAGGGTGGATGGAAAGATGAGAGAGGGATACACAGAAGAAATGAAAAAAGAAGGGAGTAAAGTATGATTCTGTCATTCCTACTCTTCAAGCTTCCATCACCTCCCCGTTTACCTCATTCCACTTCTGAATCACCCTGAAACTAGAAACAAACTGTGTAATGACCCTGTGACTCATCTGTGTGTTTAGCTTCCATCGGTGCCTCCTTGTTCATGGTCTTCCTCTGAATGGCTTAATGTACCGTGCACCGAGTATGTTACATTATATTCGACGTTCGTCACACAACCATCTGACACGCTCTCTCCATAGAACTAGCAGTTCAGAGTGTTGAGGTACTGGCTCTTGGTTGCACTATTATTACTCTGATATCTTAAGAGGCACGAAAGTTCCCTCGTCTTCTAATAACATGTTCATTTTTCCACTATAATCTGCCTTGTCCAAAATACTTTCGCATTTGCTTTATCTGTTTCGTAAGGTGAAGTCCAGGATCTGGTAGTAATCCTGTAATTACCAGCATTCTGTTGTATCTGAATTTTTTTTAATAAAGACTTATTACCTGTTAAAGATCTCTGCTGGTCTTCTCTCATTTCAATCGTCAGTTCCAACATGAGTCATAAAAACTGTAATCCCTGGGAGTTTCTTGTCACCTCTGTACATCTTTCACAGGTATCCTTGATCGTCGCACCTTGCATGCATAGTCCATTTTTTTTCTTTTGCAACGACAAACTTCTCTGTTCTGCCACACTTAAATGGAATCTCTCACCAGGGATACCTGCTGAACCCGCCCTAGGAGTTTGACAAAGCATCCAGAAGTTTTCCCTGGGGACCTGGTTGAACCATACCAAGATGTGGCTCAGATAAAATGTCAAATCTATTGCTCAAATTAATGATAAATTGCTACTTACTCTCTGAGTTTATATCCAATCTTGAAAAACCGTCTTGGAATTTATTTAGCAAGAAATGGATTCACAATAAATCTGACCTCTAATTCATTAAATTTGCAAAAGTTGTTGAGAAATGGCATTACCAGTTAAGTTTAAAGAGTTTGTACTTAACTTAGAAAGACAAATCATCGCCTGCACAGCCGCCCCTGCAGACGAGGTCTTGAGAAGCTGTCGAAGTCATCTCTCAACGGGCTGTAAAGATTTATAATTTGTAAGATTATAAATTACCCCTAGGGGGTGTTATGTCAGCATATTTCATTCACTGATTGCTGACAGATTACATACTTGTTTGGACTCAAAAGTCCGCACCTTACTGCCGACTATAAGTTGATTACAAACTCCTTGCGACTCAAGAACTGCGCAGTCCCCCGTACTACAAGAAATTCGTAACCTACCTTGCTCTTGTAGCGTGAGCTATGGTGTTCTTCACACCTTCGACAGATATCGGTGACTTGATAGAAGCTGAAGTGTCCTTGGATGTCCACGTCTTCCATAGTCTAGGAAAACGCACACTGGTACACTATGTTCCACAAGATTTGTCTTTATTGTTCACAATCTTATCACTAAAGAAGCTGATCACACTTCTCTTAAGTATTTATTGTGTTTTATGAGATACTTTGTTCACACTAACGCCCAGATCGTTCTTTGTTGGTTATCCTGGCGTCAGTGTCACTCTCAGTAGAGTCAAAAGTAATCTGAAGATGCCACAGCGCCCCATGCCGTCACTCCCCTAGCACAAAGAAAAAGCTGACCTAGTACTTTTGCTTCCTTGCCACTTCCTCGATGAAGTAAAGCAGAATGTTTGATTCTTGCTGTCTTAAGCATAGACAACAATGTCCACTATCTTTACCATGGTAACAAAGTGGGAGCAGGATTTTCCTTAATTGTCCTGCCAAATAAGAGATGTACTGTCTCTTATTAAAATACACTCTGCAACACTGGACTGCAAGGAGCAACGGTCACTTGACCACGTCGCATACTCGTACGGCATCTGTGATCAATTACTCACTGTAGCAGTAAACAAGACGCTTGCCCCTTCTGAGAGGGCTGGGCCCCTCAGAGCTGAAAGGGGCTGAAGGGCTGAAGGGGGCTGATATCCCCTCCTGGAGAAAATTTCTCCACAAAAGTCGGCCATTTCTCTCATACAGGAAATCCTTGCTTTGACCCTAATGAAAGTTTTCTCCGGCCCTTCTACTCTACCAAATATATCAGAAAGTTTTACTTTGCTCACCCTGTTCTCTTCAACTAACAAAATAGAAAAGGCATTACCTTGAATGTTGGGGGTTCACAGAAGCAAAGTTCTTTACAAATATTCTAGTCTGTTACATCACCCGTTTTACCAGTTTACGCAGGTCATTCGTAAATCCCCGGCAGTAAAGTGTGGAAACATCTGCTGGACACTACAACCAGAGCAATCAGAGTGTCATATGATAACTACATGTAAGACCATAAAAGAAGATGGAAGAGAAGATAAAGATTTGTTTGTACCGTCACAGTAGACAGCGTGAGGCCACAATTTTAAGTTGAAGAAAAAGCGAAACAAAAGGGATAATTATTTTTTTTTTTCACAAATAGCTCTTGATCAATGGAATGACTTAAAAAAGTACTCCACTAGACACCACGGAAAAAAGGGGTTAGGAAAACTAGGGAAGAGCAAAGAAGACCAAAGAGGGAGAATAGGATCAGGCAACAAAATTTACAAAAGCCACTGAAGGAGGAGTACGCAACACCAGTATGAAACCCCCATCTGATCAAGCAAGACATGAAACTAGAAAAAGCAGTGATTTGCATTGAGACTAGCCCAAGAGCTAAGGGGTATGAACTATGAATAGATACTAAAGAAGCTAAGCCTGTTGAAGCTAGAGGACAGAACTCGGGAAGACAACGAAGTACAAAATACTCATAGGAGATAATACGGTAGATAGGGTCAGGTTTTTTAAGAAACGAGAAACAAGTACGTGAAGACACAGAAATTAGAAACACAGGGATGCTAGGAAATATTTTTTCAGCCTCATAGTGGCTAGGAATTGAAATGATCGGTTCAATGAAACTTTAGATTTACATAGTTTTAAGAATAGGCATGGGGGGGACTCATGGAGCCAGGAGAGAGCAAACCCAAAACGAGGCCGATTTAAGCAGCAGGACCAGGAGCCGAGATTCAATCTCGACAATCATAAATAGATACTCATATTGGTAACACACACACACTCTCACACACACTCACACACTCACACATACACACACACACACTCACCATCCTACACACACACTCACCATCCTACACACACACTCACCATCCTACACACACACTCACCATCCTACACCAACACACCGAATAACCGCTACAGCAAACGTGAGACTGGTAAATTTACGGGTAGCTTTAAGGAACACCAACATGGAGGCACTCCGGTCCATGTTGGACTATGCAGCGCCAGTATGGAAGCATCATCAGAGGCTGGAAAACGTGCAAAGCTTTTCAACGAAACTAATCCCAGAGCTGAGGTGTATGAACTATGAGGAGAGGGTACAGGAGCTAAACCTGACGATATTAGAGGACAGGACCAGAGTTGACATGATTTCGACGTAGAAAGTAATGAGAGGACTTGACAGGGTTGACAGGGAGTGTGTTTTTGAGAGAGACGAGTCTCAGAGCTACAGCTGGAACTAATAACACGTATGAGCCATATGGATGTTAAGAAATAATTCTTCAGCCTTAGAGTGGTCAGGAAGTGGAACGATCTAGATAGAGAATCTTTACATTGCTTAAATAGGTATGTATGATAGGGCTCACGCAGCTAGGAGTAAAACAAGTGTCGGCCTGTAGTTTTTTGAGGGGCCAGGAGCTGAGATTCGGCTCCTGCAACAACAATTAAGTGAGTACACACACACAGACACACAGGCACACACACACACACACACACACACACACACACACACACACACACACACACACACACACACACACACACACACACACACACACACACAGGGCAGAGTACCTTCATGTATATAAGCAGCATGAAAATAAAATAAATTCTGAGATGTTCCTGTTCTTAGATGACTTGAAACTAATAAATAATATGCAAAAAAGAGATCAGAGAAGACTAAGAACAGATCTACACAAGGTGCAGCACTGCTCTCACAACTGCTTATTAGAATTTAACCCAGCAAATGCAAAGTTATGAAAATCGAGGAAGAGCAAAGACTAATGGAAAAGGAGTACACGTTTGGGGGAAGAAAAGGCTATAAACCTTCCCGAAAGAAAACCTCGGGAATGAAGAAAAGGCTATAAACCTTCCCGTAAGAAAACCTCGGGAATGAAGAAAAGGCTATAAACCTTCCCGAAAGAAAACCTCGGGAATGAGCATAGATCCAAGCATACCGTCTGAGGTACACATCAACCGTCCAGCCGCCGCAGCAAACGCTAGACTAGTAAATTAAAGGGTAGGTTTCAGGAACCTAAACAAGAAAGAATTTACGGCCCTATGCACGGCATATATAAGGCTCATCTTGAAGCATGCAGTGCCAATATGGAGCCCTCATCAGATACAGCAAGGAAAAAAAACTGGAAAAAATGTTTACAGCAAGACAAAAACAGAGCTGATAGGACTCTTGCAACCAGGCGAGAGGAAATCCAGCAGCGTCCAGCAAAGAAGCGGCGACAGGAGCTGAGAATCATCCTCTGCAACCACAAATAGGTGAGTTCATACACACACGAGGAGGCTAGGTTCTAAGACTCGACCCCTGCAGCTATTTATAGGTGTACATATAGGTGACCACAAACACACACACACACACAAACACATATATACACACACATACAAACACACACACACATAGGAAGAGAGACAAGGAATCTGGCAGGCGGCAAGTTGAGAGGCAGGGCCAAGAGCTAAGACTCAACCACTAAAAAAACCTATAGGTGAGCAAATTTAAGCGAGCACGCATTAATATTATATCAAGACTTTATCAAGTTATGGCTTCAACAATCTTTTTCACAGAGAGAGTCGTCGACCCCTTACCATAACAAAGGCTATTTCAGTAAAGGAATCTTTTCGTAACGAGGATTGCAGTACTGTATTGAGCTGTGTGACAGAGAGACGAGGACAACAAGGATGAAAGGCCAGGCACGACTCTGCTAAAAAAAAAGTTCCCTGGTCAACACAAATAAAAGGAACTAATGTTGCCCACTCTCTGTGATTGAACACCCAGAGGGCTGCTACAACAACCAGGGGGCTGCTACAACACCCAGGGGGCTGCTGCAACACCCAGGGGGCTGCTACAACATCCAAAGGGCTGCTACAACCCGCTATGCTACAATACTCAAGGGGCTGCAAAAACACTCAGGTGGCTGCTACGACACCAAGAGGGCTGCTTAAACACGCACGTAGCTCCTACAACACGTAGGGGGTGCTACAATTCCCAGGGGGCTCCATCAACACCCAAGGCGGTGGTACAACACCAATGAGGATGCTACAACACCCAGGAGCTGCTACAACACCCATGGGAGTGCTACAACACTCAGGGGGCTACTAATACACCCAGGAAGCTGATACAACACCCAGGGTGAGCAACAACACCAAGAGGGTTGCTACAACACCAAAGGGGCTACAATACCCAGCGAGCAATTAAGCCCGCAAGGGGCTGATATGACATGCACGGGGCTGTTACAACACCCAGTAGACTGCTAAAACAACTAATGGGAACTACGACACACAGGAAGCTGCTACAACTCCCAGGGAGCTCCTACAACACTCAGAGGTTAGCTACAACACCTAGGGAGCAGAGGGCTGTTACAACACTCACGGGGCTGTTACAACAGCCAGGGGTCAGTTCCAGCACCCAGGGAGCAGCTACAGCACCCAGGGGACTGCTACAACACACATGAGGCTTGCACAACACCCAGGGGACAGCAACAACACCCAAAGGGGGTTGCTTTAAAACCCAAGGAGTTGCTACAGCTCCCAAGAGGCAGCTACAGCACCCAGGGGGCTGCTACAACACCCGTGGAGCTGCTGCAAGACCCAGACAGCTGCTACAACACCCAAGGGGCTTCTAAAACAACCAGGGGAAAGCTGCAACACCCAGGAGGCTTCTACAATACCCAGGAAAGTTGCAACAACACCAAGGATAGTATTGAGGACATCACATATGAAAGACCCCTCGGGGCCAGTGACCACTTGGTTCTGAGCATCAAATACACAGAAGAGTTACAAGTGGAGAGGGAAGCAGGAAAGGCAAGATGAAGGAACCCAAACTACAAGAAAGGGGGACTACAGAGGCATGAAGAGTTTCCTGCACGAGCTTCAGTGGGACAGAGCACTGGCGGGAAAGTCAGTAAATCAGATGATGGTTTATGTGACAACAATATGCAAGGAAGCAGAGGAGGGTTTTGTACCCAAGAGCAACAGAAATAACAAAGAGGCCAGTATGAGCCCTTGGTTCACTCTAAGGTGTAGAGAGGCCAAAACCAAGTGTGCTAGGGAATAGAAAAAGTATAGAAGGCAAAGGACCCAGGAGAATATGAAGAGCAGTTGTAGAGCCAGAAATGAATGTGCACAGGTAAAAAGGGAGGCCAAACGACAATTCGAAAATGACATAGCAGCAAAAGCCAAATCTAATCCGAAGCTGCTGTACGGCCACATCAGGAGGAAAACTAGTCAAGGACCAGGTAATCAGGCTGAGGAAGGAAGGAGGGAAGTAACAGCTCTTAGCTTGCCAATAAAGTTAGGAATCCTTAAGCTGTAAATAGCTTGTCAATAAAGCTAGGGATCCTTAACCTTGTCAAACCTTGTGTAAAAAAAAAAACAAAAAAAAAAAAAAAAAAAAAAAAAAAAAAAAAAAAAAAAAAAAAAAAAAAAAAAAAAAAAAAGACCAAGAAGTATGTGAGGAGCTCAGCGTGAAATTCAAAGAAGTATTCACAGAGGAGACAGAAGGAACTCCAGAAACACGGAGAGGTGGGGTACACCATCAAGTGTAGGACACAATACATACAACCGAGGAAGAAGTGAAGAAGCTGCTAAGCGAGCTAGATACCTGAAAGGCGATGGGGCCAGATAACATCTCTCCATGGGTCCTGAGAGAGGAAGCAGAGGCGCTATGTATGCCACTATCGAAACAGGGCGACTACCAGAGGTATGGAAGACAGCAAATGTAGTCCCAATTTTTAAAAAAGGAGACAGACACGAAGCACTAGACTACAAACTAGTGTCACTAACATGTATAGTATGCAAAGTCATGGAGAAGATTACCAGGAGAAGAGTTGTGGAGCACCTAGAAAGGAATGAGCTTATCAACGACAACCACCACATTTTCAGGGACGGGAAATCCTGTGTCACAAACCTAGTGGAGTTCTATGACAGGGTGACAGCAGTAAGACTAGAGAGAGAGAGGGGTGGGTAGATTGCGTTATTTTGGACTGTAAGAAGGCTTTTGACACAGTTCCACACAAGAGATTAGTGCAAAAGTTAGAAGACCAAGCAGGTATAACAGGGAAGGCACTGCCATGGATCAGGGAATACCTGTCGGTAAGACATCAACGAATCATGGTACGTGATGAGGTGTAATGTGGGCGACTGTATCGAGCAGGGTTCCACAGGGGTCAGTCCTAGGACCGGTGCTGTTTCTGGTGTATGTGAATGACATGGTGGAAGGAATAGACTCTTAAGTGTCCTTATGTGCAGATGATGTGAAGCTGATAAGAAAAATTCAATCGGACGAGGACCAGGCGGAACTACAAATGGATCTGGACAGGCTTCAGGCCTGGTCAGGAAATTGGCTCCTGGAGTTCAACCCCACCAAGTGCAAAGTCATGAACATTGGGAAAGGGCAAAGAAGACAGCAGACGGAGTACAGTCTAGGGAGCCAGAGACTACAAACCTCACTCAAGGAAAAGGATCAAGGACTGAGTATAGCACCAGGCACATCTCCTGAGGCGCACATCAATCAAATAACTGCTGCAGCATATGGGCGCCTAGCAAGCCTAAGAATAGCATTCCGATATTTCAATAAGGAATAGTTCAGGACCCTGTACGCCGTGTATGTCTGGCCTATATTGGAGTATGCAGCACCAGCTTGCAAACCACACCTAGCTAAGCATGTAAGGGGCATGTCCTACGAGGACAGGTTAAGGGAAATCGACCTGATGACACTGGAGGACAGGAGAGATTAGGTAGTAGGTTGGTAGAACAGGTAGTAGGTTGGTAGACAGCAACCACCCAGGGAAGTACTACCGTCCTGCCAGATGACTGTGAAACAGAAACCTGTAACTGTTTTACATGATGGTAGGATTGCTGGTGTCTTTTTCAGTCTCATAAACATGCTAGATAACAGGGATATCTTGCTACTCCTACTTACACTTTGGTCACACTTCAAAGACACACACACATGCATATATATATACATACATCTAGGTTTTTTCTCCTTTTTCTAAATAGTTCTTGTTCTTCTTTGTTTATTCTATTGTCCATGGGGAAGTGGAAAACAATCTTTCCTCCGTAAGCCATGCGTGTCATATGAGGCGACTAAAATGCCGGGAGCAATGGGCTAGTAACCCCTTCTCTTGTAAACATTTACTAAAAAAGAGAAGAAGAAAAACTTTATAAAACTGGGATGCTTGAATATGCGTGGATGTAGTGCGGATGACAAGAAACAGATGATTGCTGATGTTATGAATGAAAAGAAGTTGGATGTCCTGGTCCTAAGCGAAACAAAGCTGAAGGGGGTAGGGGAGTTTCGGTGGGGAGAAATAAATGGGATTAAATCTGGAGTATCTAAGAGAGTTAGAGCTAAGGAAGGGGTAGCAATAATGTTGAAGGATCAGTTATGGAAGGAGAAAAGAGAATATGAATGTGTAAATGCAAGAATTATGTGGATTAAAGTAAAGGTTGGATGCGAAAAGTGGGTCATAATAATCGTGTATGCACCTGGAGAAGAGAGGAATATAGAGGAGAGAGAGAGATTTTGGGAGATGTTAAGTGAATGTATAGGAACCTTTGAACCAAGTGAGAGAGTAATTGTGGTAGGGGACCTGAATGTTAAAGTAGGAGAAACTTTTAGAGAGGGTGTGGTAGGTAAGTTTGGGGTGCCAGGTGTAAATGATAATGGGAGCCCTTTGATTGAACTTTGTATAGAAAGGGGTTTAGTTATAGGTAATACATATTTTAAGAAAAAGAGGATAAATAAGTATACAAGATATGATGTAGGGCGAAATGATAGTAGTTTGCTGGATTATGTATTGGTAGATAAAAGACTGTTGAGTAGACTTCAGGATGTACATGTTTATAGAGGGGCCACAGATATATCAGATCACTTTTTAGTTGTAGCTACACTGAGAGTAAAAGGTAGATGAGATACAAGGAGAATAGAAGCATCAGGTAAGAGAGAGGTGAAGGTTTATAAACTAAAAGAGGAGGCAGTTAGGGTAAGATATAAACAACTATTGGAGGATAGATGGGCTAATGAGAGCATAGGCAATGGGGTCGAAGAGGTATGGGGTAGGTTTAAAAATGTAGTGTTAGAGTGTTCAGCAGAAGTCTGTGGATACAGGAAAGTGGGTGTGGGAGGGAAGAGGAGCGATTGGTGGAATGATGATGTAAAGAGAGTAGTAAGGGAGAAAAAGTTAGCATATGAGAAGTTTTTACAAAGTAGAAGTGATGCAAGGAGGGAAGAGTATATGGAGAAAAAGAGAGAGGTTAAGAGAGTGGTGAAGCAATGTAAAAAGAGAGCAAATGAGAGAGTGGGTGAGATGTTATCAACAAATTTTGTTGAAAATAAGAAAAAGTTTTGGAGTGAGATTAACAAGTTAAGGAAGCCTAGAGAACAAATGGATTTGTCAGTTAAAAATAGGAGAGGAGAGTTATTAAATGGAGAGTTAGAGGTATTGGGAAGATGGAGGGAATATTTTGAGGAATTGTTGAATATTGATGAAGATAGGGAAGCTGTGATTTCATGTATAGGGCAAGGAGGAATAACATCTTGTAGGAGTGAGGAAGAGCCAGTTGTGAGTGTGGGGGAAGTTCGTGAGGCAGTAGGTAAAATGAAAGTGGGTAAGGCAGTTGGAATTGATGGGATAAAGATAGAAATGTTAAAAGCAGGTGGGGATATAGTTTTGGAGTGGTTGGTGCTATTATTTAATAAATGTATGGAAGAGGGTAAGGTACCTAGGGATTGGCAGAGAGCATGCATAGTTCCTTTGTATAAAGGCAAAGGGGACAAAACAGAGTGCAAAAATTATAGGGGGATAAGTCTGTTGAGTATACCTGGTAAAGTGAATGGTAGCGTTATTATTGAAAGAATTAAGAGTAAGACGGAGAATAGGATAGCAGATGAACAAGGAGGCTATAGGAAAGGTAGGGGGTGTGTGGACCAGGTGTTTACAGTGAAACATATAAGTGAACCGTATTAAGATAAGGCTAAAGACATTTTTGTTGCATTTATGGATTTGGAAAAGGCGTATGACAGGGTGGATAGGGGGGCAATGTGGCAGATGTTGCAGATGCATGGTATAGGAGGTAGGTTACCGAAAGCAGTGAAGAGTTTTTACGAGGATAGTGAGGCTCAAGTTAGAGTATGTAGGAAAGAGGGAGATTATTTCCCAGTAAAAGTAGGCCTTAGACAAGGATGTGTGATGTCACCGTGGTTGTTCAATATATTTATAGATGGGGTTGTAAGAAAAGTAAATGCGAGGGTCTTGGCAAGAGGTGTGGAGTTAAAAGATAAAGAATCACACATAAAGTGGGAGTTGTCACAGTTGCTCTTTGCTGATGATACTGTGCTCTTGGGTGATTCTGAAGAGAAGTTGCAGAGGTTGGTGGATGAAACTGGTAGGGTATGTAAAAGAAGAAAATTGAAAGTGAATACAGGAAAGAGTAAGGTTATGAGGATAACAAAAAGATTAGGTGATGAAAGATTGGATATCAGATTGGAGGGAGAGAGTATGGAGGAGGTGAATGTATTCAGATATTTGGGAGTGGACGTGTCAGCGGATGGGTCTATGAAAGATGAGGTGAATCACAGAATTGATGAGGGGAAAAGGGTGAGCGGTGCACTTAGGAGTCTGTAGAGACAAAGAACCTTGTCCTTGGAAGCAACTGGGGAATGCATGAGAGTATAGTTTTACCAACGCTCCTGTATGGGTGTGAAGCATGGGTGTTGAATGTTGCTGCGAGGAGAAGGCTGGAGGCAGTGGAGATGTCATGTCTGAGGGCAATGTGTGGTGTGAATATAATGCAGAGAATTCGTAGTTTGGAAGTTAGGAGGAGGTGCGGGATTGCCAAAACTGTTGTCCAGAGGGCTGAGGAAGGGTTGTTGAGGTGGTTCGGACATGTAGAGAGAATGGAGCGAAACAGAATGACTTCAAGAGTGTATCAGTCTGTAGTGGAAGGAAGGCGGGGTAGGGGTCGGCCTTGGAAAGGTTGGAGGGAGGGGGTAAAGGAGGTTCTGTGTGCGAGGGGCTTGGACTTCCAGCAGGCATGCGTGAGCGTGTTTGATAGGAGCGAATGGAGACAAATGGTTTTTAATACTTGACGTGCTGTTGGAGTGTGAGCAAAGTAATATTTATGAAGGGATTCAGGGAGTCCTGGAGATGGGAAGTACAGTGCCTGCACTCTGAAGGAAGGGTGTTAATGTTGCAGTTTAAAAACTGTAGTGTAAAGCACCCTTCTGGCAAGACAGTGATGGAGTGAATGATGGTGAAAGTTTTTCTTTTCCGGGTCACCCTGCCTTGGTGGGAATCGGCCAGTGTGTTAATAAAAACAAAATAATAATGATAGCGGTATATAAAATACTGAGAGGAATTGCCAAGGTAGACAGGGACAGGATGTTCCAGAGATAGGATAGAGCAACAAGGAGTCACAATTGGAGTTGAAAACTCAGATAAATCACAGGGTTGTTAGGAAGTATTTCTTTAGTCAGAGAGTTGTCAGGAAGTGGAATAGTCTCGGAAGTGATGTAGTTTAGGCAGAATCCATTCATAGCTTTAAGAAGAGGTATGATAAAGCTCATGGAGCGGGAAGAGTGACCTAGTAGCGACCAATGAAGAGGCGGAGCCAGTAGCTGTGACTCGACCACTGCAACCACAACTAGGTAAGTATAACTACGTGAGTACAACACCCAGGGGTCCGCTATAACACCCAGAGGTCAGCTACAACACTTAGCAGGCAGCTAACACAAAAAGGGGGCTGCTACAATAGCCAGTGGGCTGCTACAACACCTTGGGGGCTGCAACAACACCCAAGGGGCTGCTACAACACCAAGGGGTTTGATACATACCTAGAGGGCAGCCACAACTCCCGGAGGATAACTAAAACACCCAGGGGAAAGCTACAACACCCAGAGAGCAGCTGCAACCCCCGGAGTGCAGCTAAAACACCTATGACCCAGCTACAATACCAAGGAGGCAGCTATACCACCTAGGGTGCAGATACCATTCCCAGGGGCCATGGGAAGCTACAACAACCAGAGAGGAGTTACAACACCCAGGGGGAAGCTAACACACCAAGGAGGCTGCTACAACGCCTGGTGGTTACTTCAACACCCAGGGGAGCCTTCAACACCCAGGGCGGTGCTACAACACCAATGGGTATGCTATAACACCCAGGGGGGCAGCTACAACATAGAGGGTTGCTATAACACGCAAGGGGCTGCTACAACACCCAGGTGGGCTCTGCAACACCAAGGGGCGGCTACAATACTCAGAGGACGGCTACAACGCCCAGGGAGCTGCTGCAAGATGCAGGGGGCTACTACAACACCCATTGGGCAGCTACAACACAACAGAGGGCTCCTACAACACCCAGGGATCTCCTTCGAAAACCAGAGAGCTGCTACAACACCCAGGGGCTGCTACAACACCCAGGGGGCTGCTACAACACCCAAGGAGCAGCTACAATACCCAGAGGGCAGCTACAACACCAAGGAGCGGCTACAATATCCAGGGGGCAGCTATAACACCCGGCGGGGCGGCTACAACACCCAGAGGGCAGCTAGAACACCCAGGGGACTGCTACAATACCCAGGGGGTAGCTGCAACACCCAGAGGGAAGCTACAACACCCGTAGGGCAGCTACAACACCTGCGGCAGCTATAGGTGGGTAAGCTACAACACCCAGCGGGTGTTGTCGTAGCTACCCCCTGGGTAGAGTTCTGCTACAATATCCACTTGGGCTGCTGCAACACCTGGGGGTTGCTGCAATTCCCAGGGGCGCCTTCGGTACCCAGGGAGGTGCTTCAACACCAAGGGGTATGCTACAACACCCAGGGGCTGTTACAACACCCATGGGTCTACTACAACATTCGTGGGGCAGCTACAACACCCAGAGAGCTGCTGCAGCATTCAAGGGGCTGCTACAACATCCAGGGGCTGCTGCAACACCCAGGGGGCTGCAACGACACCCAAGGGCTGCTACAACACCCAGGGGACTGCTACATCCGCATAGAGGCAGTTACATTACCCAGAAGGTCTCCTACGACACCAAAAAAGCAGCTACAACACGTAAAAGACAGTTACAACACCCACGGGGCTCCTACAATACCCAGGGGCACTTACAACATTTAAGTGGCAGCTACAACACCCGGATCGCAGCTACAACACCATATGTTGCATAAGTGTCTCAATCTTCAACTTGTCGGTTTTTCAAACCATTCATCACTACAGCACCTAGGGAACAGTTAAAAGACCCCAGAGGAGCTACTACAACATCCAGCGGACAGCTACAACACCCACTGGGCTGCTACAACACCCAGGGGCACTTAAAACATTCAGTTGGCAGCTACAATACCTGGTTGTTGCTGCAACACCCAGTGGGGCCGCTGCAACACTCAGGGAGCAGCTACAACACCCCAGTGGGCAGCTACAACACGCTGGAGGTAGCTATAACACCGAGGAGGGCTGCTAAAACATCCAGGGGGAGCTACAACACCCAGGGGGCAGCTACAACACCCTTCGGGCTGCTGCATCACACAGGGGTTATCTACAGCACCCATGGAGCAGCTACAACGCCCCAAAGGGCTGCTACAATACCCAGGTGGCAGCTACAACACTCAGAGGGTAGCTACAATGCCCATCGGTCAGCTGTATCATCCAGGGGGCAGATATAACACCCAGGGGAAAGCTACAACTCTTGGGGGGGCAGATATAACACCCAGGGGACAGCTACAACTCTCGGGGGCAGCTACAACACCCAGAGCGCAACTGCAACACCCAGGGAGTAGCTACATCTCCCAGGGGGCAGTTATAACACCCTGGGAGCAGCTACAACATCCAGGAGGCAGATATAACACCCAGGGGACAGCTACAACTCTCAGGGGGCAGCTATAGCACCCAGGAGACTGCTACATAACCCAGGGGGAAGCTACATTATCAGGGGGTAACTACAACACCTAGGCTGAAGCTACAACTTACGGGAGAAGTTTCAACACCCAGAGACAGCTGCAACACCCAGGGGGCAGCTACAACACCCAGGGGCAGCTGCAACATCCTTTGGTCTGCTACAACACCCAGGGCGCAGCTATAGCCCCCGTGAAGAGCTACAACACCTGGGGTAACAGCTACAAAGACACTGGGAGAAAAAGGCCAAAGTGAGGTGACGGACCGTTAGAGCAGGGTTGAGCTGCAACCCCCTTCAACACTGAACACAAATCACCCCGGCAACCCCAACAACACCGTGAGCGCAATCTCCCCAGTTGTCAGTAGTACCGTACTTTTGCAGTATATTTGTGCGAATACCTTATATGTACTACTGTCCGTTACCCTATGGGTCAGGTGACTTTCACTTAGCGTCCGTAGCTCCGTTTGTAGCACTCATCTCACTCACTCCTTAAGACACCTGCTGTCCCTGTTTACCTAACAGTAAATTGGTACCTGGGTGTTAGCCGACTGGTGTGGTCGATTCCTGGGGACAAAATTAACCTAATTTGCCCGAAATGTTTTGCATAACAATGAGCTTTCTGTATAGTATATCACTGATGTCAGCTACGTCTGTATACGTTGTACATGTAACAGTAGAAATAATGATTATTATTATTGTTATTGATTACCCTATCCATCCTCCCGGCAGTAAGCTTAAACAGTTAAATTCCCGACCAGGCGATGGGTATTACAAGGTCGGGCTCCATCTTTGTTGACTAAAACACTATAACATTCTCAACTATTAGTATTATTCTTCCCCCGACATTGAACTCAACATACCCCATCAACACTGTGAGAACAATCACCCCATCAACCCCATCAACACTGTGAGAACAATCACCCCAAGAACCCCATCAACACTGTGAGAACAATCACTCCAGTGATCCAAACAACACTGGGAGAAGAATCACCCCATCAACACTGAGAACAATCACCCCATTCACACTGTGAGAACAGTCACCCCATCAGCAATATGAGGACAATCATCCCAGCGACCCAAACAACACTATGAGAACCATCACCCCAAAAACCCTATCAACATTGTGAAAGCCATCACCCCAACAACTCAATCAACACTACACTACACAGTAGCGTGGGGACCACCACCACTACACAGTAGCGTGGGGACCACTACACAGTAGTGTGGGAACCACCACCACTACACAGTAGCGTGGGAACCACTACACAGTAGCGTGGGAACCACCACCACTACACAGTAGCGTGGGAACCACCACCACTACACAGTAGCGTGGGAACCACCACCACTACACAGTAGCGTGGGAACCACTACACAGTAGCGTGGGAACCCCCACCACTACACAGTAGCGTGGGAACCACCACCACTACACAGTAGCGTGGGAACCACCACCACTACACAGTAGCGTGGGAACCACCACCACTACACAGTAGCGTGGGAACCACTACACAGTAGCGTGGGAACCACCACCACTACACAGTAGCGTGGGAACCACCACCACTACACAGTAGCGTGGGAACCACCACCACTACACAGTAGCGTGGGAACCACCACCACTACACAGTAGCGTGGGAACCACCACCACTACACAGTAGCGTGGGAACCACCACCACTACACAGTAGCGTGGGGACCACCACCACTACACAGTAGCGTGGGGACCACCACCACTACACAGCGTGGGAACCACCACCACTACACAGTAGCGTGGAAACCACCACCACTACACAGTAGCGTGGGAACCACCACCACTACACAGTAGCGTGGGAACCACCACCACTACACAGTAGCGTGGGGACCACCACCACTACACAGTAGCGTGGGGACCACCACCACTACACAGTAGCGTGGGAACCACTACACAGTAGCGTGGGGACCACCACCACTACACAGTAGCGTGGGAACCACTACACAGTAGCGTGGGGACCACCACCACTACACAGTAGCGTGGGAACCACTACACAGTAGCGTGGGAACCACCACCACTACACAGTAGCGTGGGAACCACCACCACTACACAGTAGCGTGGGAACCACCACCACTACACAGTAGCGTGGGGACCACCACCACTACACAGTAGCGTGGGGACCACCACCACTACACAGTAGCGTGGGGACCACCACCACTACACAGTAGCGTGGGGACCACCACCACTACACAGTAGCGTGGGGACCACCACCACTACGCAGTAGCGTGGGGACAACCACTACACAGTAGCGTGGGGACCACCATCACTACACAGTAGCGTGGGGACCACCACCACTACACAGTAGCGTGGGGACCACCACCACTACACAGTAGCGTGGGGACCACCACACAAAAGCATGAGGAGAACTGATATCAACTAAAGTTGTCAGACCAGACAGGTTGTACAAGCCGCTCGGACGAGCCTAACTACCCGTGGTAGGCCAGGTAATATTGGATTTAATTTCAATAAGCTTTGGTTCTGTCTGGGCGAGGAGTGACCGCTGATATGTTTTTAAAATTAGACGGGGGAAAGATAGTGGAATAAATAAGGAAAGTGGGAAATGGGAGGCGAGGAAGAAGATTTCCCATTTAATGGAAATGAATTGAGAGTGAGGGTTCTGCAGCATGGTGGTTTATAGAATGGTGACGGTGGAAATTATTAGACATTTTTGGAAGAGATCATAGAGGGGGAAGGATTAGATCCATAGTGTGCTGCCGACAGTAAGTAATAAAAAACAAGTTTGATGCAGAAGCTTTAATTGGGAAAACGTTCGCTCTCTATTGAGCTTGATCAAGTCAAGGTTAGCTGTGTACCAAGGGCAAAAAACTGATTTATAGCCTCATAAGATGGCACGAGGCTGCAAAGAATCTGACAATTAGACTAAAGAAAGTGGGATGACCAATGGTATTAAATAACTCAGACGTTTGCAACCTACAGAAGAGTTCGATAAGATCGGTACTAGAAACTAGACGGGAAAGACTAGGCTCGTGGAAACTGGATAACATCCAAACGACACTGAGGGAGGAACTCAAAGAGTGAATCTGAGCTAATCAAGATCATATTCACTGTGCATACCAACAGCTAGGATAGTCTACGAGAAACAGACAGGTATCTGGTAACTGCCGGACTGCTGCCAAAAAAAAACAAATCTTGTTCTAAAGTTTCATATTGAGAAAGGTATTGTAACTGAGCTCAATGAACCGTTGTAGAATTACTAAGATCTCCAGATAAGAGGAGACCCAGATGACACTAGCTTGATATATAAAATTCTCGGACGATTAGAGTGGACAGAAACGGGTTGCTTCATACAAACACACACACACACACACACACACACACACACACACACACACACACACACACACACACACACACACACACACACACACACACACACACACACACACACACACACACACACACATGCAGACAGCCTGTACTGTCTGTACAGACAGTAC